>NC_088861.1:36907878-37021399 GCF_963853765.1 Magallana gigas | reverse complement strand
TTATAAGTATAGATATATAGAGTAAATCTTTAAAAATCTTCTTCTCAGAAACTAAACAGCCAGGAAAGCTGAAACTTGTGTGGAAGCATCCTCAGGTAGTGTAGATTCAAAGTTGTGAAATTCATGACCCCCGGGGTAGGGTGGGGCCACAATGGGGGGTCGAAGTTTTACATAGGAATATATAGAGTAAATCTTTAAAAATCATCTGCTCAGAAACTAAACAGCCAGGAAAGCTGAAACTTGTGTGGAAGCATCCTCAGGTAGTGTAGATTCAAAGTTGTGAAAATCATGATCCCTGGGGGTAGGGTGAGGCCACATTGGGGGGGGGGGGGAAATTTTACATAGAAATATATAGAGTAAATCTTTAAAAATCTTCTTCTCAGAAACTAATCAGCCAGGAAAGCTGAAACTTGTGTGGAAGTATCCTCAGGTAGTGTAGATTCAAAGTTGTGAAAATCATGATCCCTGGGGGTAGGGTGAGGCCACATTGGGGGGGGGGGGGGTGGGTGTTAAAGTTTTACATAGGAATATATAAAGTAAATCTTTAAAAATCTTCTTCTCAGAAACTAATCAGCAAGATGATTCTTTATAATTGTTAAAACTTTGGCTCCAGGACAATTCTTAGGCCTCACAAGAAGGTTCAGAGTTTGATGTAGCTAAATATCCCATATATAAACAATTGTAAAGGATCTTTTTGAGAACTGCAATACTCAACATGTGATATGACTATAAAATTGAAGCAGGCAGCTATTTTTTCATTAGAATCTTTTTGTATTACTGTATTGAGTTATTGCCCTTGATTTATTGATTCTTGATTATTTTAATTAATGCATCCACTGTTAACCAATTATTGTGATGATTATTTTTATACAATAATAAATATTCAATGTATATAAGTTGTTCTGCATAAGAAGTTTTGGGTAAGGCCGGATAAGTTTGTTTATTTTTGATTTCCAATTTTTAGATACTATGAATTATTTTAGGTTGGCACATATACAGGGACAGTGTCTATTGCAATTCGATGAGCGACTTTTTGGGGTTAAACTTGAACAGGTATGGATAGATTGAGTGTGTGAACATCCTTGCTCTATCTAATCTACGTGTTTTATAACCTTCGATACAAAGTGTGCGGTCATTCCTGCCCTGTATCGTTTTAACACAAGTGTGCAGTCATATCTGCTTGTATTGTTGGTGGTTGCGGCGGAGCACTAATGTATGGTCATCCGTGCTGGTGTACATGTTCAGGCCTTTCTAGCGCAAGTGTGCGGCACTCCCTGCTTGCGTTAGGTTGAGCTGTTGGCGCAAGTGTGCGGTCATCCCTGCTTGTGTAAACGTTGGTACCTGTTGAGTTGCGTAGATGTGCGGTCATCCCTGCCTGCGTAACGTTGAGTCCCTATATATGTGCAGGAGCGGTGATTAAAGTCTGCTCTTGTAAATATTGGCAGCAGTCAGGGCTATCTGAGTTCCAAGGGGGGAAAATGGATTTTATTTATACAGGATCTACATGTATTATTGTACATTGTCCAGATTGTTTGTATTATGACTCCATTAAGCTGACTTTATCATACCTATTGTTCCTCAGGTGAGCGATGTGGCCCATGGGCCTCTTGTTTTTCTTCCCATTTTTGTGCACGCGATTTCTCAGAAACGGCTCAACCGATCTCCATCAAATTTTCAGATGTGATAGATAGTGGTCTGAACCTGATAGCAAATTTTTTGCATTGATGACGTCACATCCGTTTTTGCGATATTGACGTTTTGACGATTTTTACATGGGTATTTTGTCTGCGGCAGTTCTCCTAAAGTATAAAAGATATTGCGCTCAAATTTCTACAGTTAGTAAAGGAAAGATTGAAGTTTTGCATGATTGTTGTTTTGTATGTTTAGCACTATTGGCGCCAAAGCTCGCTATGGCTCGAAAATGGACATTAAAAAAGCGTCGTTAATTTTTGTGCTTTTCTCTCTTTTTCTCTTTTCTGGATAATGTAAAAAAAAGTTTATATTTACAAGATCTTTCAGCTGATATCAAGAAAAAGGGGCTGGCCCCTCAAATTAGGGACCTAAAGGGCTCTAATATCTTTTACCCGTAACTCTTTACCGAGGGATATTTTGTAATAAATTATAGAAGCAAATATGTTTATCTCAATGTTATGTATTCAAGCAATGTAATGATTTTATTATGTGTTACGTAATTAAGGGTTTTTAGGGGCCAAAAATCCAAAATTTTGATCACCCATATCTCAGAAAGGAAAAATATTTTGTAATGCAATACAGAAGAAAAGTTGTTCAAATTAATGTTTTTTACAGTATGCAACCTTCAAAATTTCGTTAAACGGCCCCTATAAGGAGATAAGGGATCGGCCCCTAAAACTTTCTTTCTCCTATATCTCCTAAACGGTAACGATTTTCTAAACACTTGTTGAACAAAATTTGTTAAGAATTAAATGTCCTTTCATTTAATATCAAGAAAAAGGGGCTGGCCCCTCAAATAAGGGGACCAAAGGGCTCTTAAGTCTTTAATATGTAGCCCTTTACTGAGAGATATTTTGTGAAAGGTTATAGAAGCAAATATGTTAATCTCACAGTTATGTATCCAAGCAATGTAATAATTTTATTATGTGTTACGTAATTAAGGGTTTTTAGGGCCAAAAGTCCAAAATTTTGATCATCCATATCTCAGAAAGGAAAAATATTTTGTAGTGCAAATTAGAAGAAAAGTTGTTCAAATTAATGTTTTAAACAATATACTACCTTCAAATGTCGTTAAACGGCCCCTATAAGGAGATAAGGGATCTGCCCCTAAAACCTTCTTTCTCATATATCTCCAAAATGGTAACGATTTTCTAAACACTTGTTGAACAAAATTTGTTAAGAATTAAATGACCTTTCATGTAATATCAAGAAAAAGGGGCTGGCTCCTCAAATAAGGGGACCAAAGGGCTCCAAAGTCTTCAATCTGTAGCCGTTTACTTAGAGATATTTTGTGAAAGGTTATAGAAGCAAATATGTTTATCTCACAGTTATGTATCCAGCAATGTAATGATTTTATTATGTGTTACGTAATTAAGGGTTTTTAGAGGCCAATAATCCATAATTTTGATCACCCATATCTTAGATAGGAAAACTATTTTGTAATGCAATGCAGAAGAAAAGTTGTTTAAAATGATGTTCTTAACAATGTGCAACCTTCAAAATTACGTTAAATGGTCCCTTTAAAGGGATAAGGGATCGGCCCCTAAAACCTTCTTTCTCATATATCTCCAGAATATCTCATTCATATGTCAGAAAGGAGAAATATTTTAAAATGCAGTAAAGAAGAAAAGTTCTTCAAAATGATGTTCTTAACAATATGCAACCTTCAAATTTTCGTTTAACGGCCCCTATAAGGAGATAAGGGATCGGCCCCTAAAACCTTCTTTCTTATATATCTCCAGAACAGTAACGAACTTTTAAACACTTGTTGACAAAATGTGTTCAGAATTAAATGTCCTTTCATTTGATTCCAAGAAAAAGGGGCTGGTCCCTTAAATTAGGGGATCAAAGGGCTCTAATAATGTTTATCTATAGCCCTTTAATGAGAGCCATCTTGTGAAAGGTTATTAAAGCTAGATTAGGTAAAATACATTTATATATTTTAACAATATAATGATTTGCTCTTGCGTTACCCAATTAGGGTTTTTAGGGACCAGATGTAAACAAGTTTTATCTTTTCAATCTTAATTGGAAGAAATGCAAGTATTTTAAAAAGCAATGTAAAAGAACTTTTAAAAAAGCGATACATTAAAGCATTAGTACTTCACTCCTTTTTCCATATCATGTTTTGTTGTCGAAAATCAAAGTTGATGATGTCATATTTTCTTCTAAAAATCGTACGGAAGACCTCCTCGTTGCTCGCAACGAGATCGTGTCTAGTTTCACTATTATTAGGGTCTTCCGTTTCAAACGGAAGACCCTATTGTTTTTGTTAGGTTTCTTTTTCTCTATTTTTCACTATTATTATTCTTTTTTTTCTTAACATTTTTCTTAAAACTCAAATATCTCAAATATGCTACAATGGATTTTTATGAAAATTTCACGAATAATACAAAATATCAAGGTCTTTTATCATGTACATTTTTGTTGATGACGTCTCTTCCGGTCGGCCGTTTTTCTTTTTGTAAAAAGTGATCCTGTCCTCCCTTTTTCGCAAAAACGATTAAAGATAGAAAATTGAAAGTTTCAGAAATGGTAGATTTTTGAATTTCTAGGGCCGATAAGGTAAAACTACGATCGTCCGTCACTTCCGGTCCGCTCAAACAGCATTTTTGGAAAATTGTGTTTTAAAAATTTTTTAAATCAAATAATCTACAATTTTTTTTCCATTAGAATATGTTTTAAAGTTATCAAATTTTAATATGAGCAGGTCGTCCGTCACTTCCGGTCGTCACCGGAAGTGATTCTAATATCTCGATTTTTGGAGTTTGAAAGCATATGCGCTTTGTTGACATTTTTGTACTGAATACAAAACTAAAAACCGTTTTAAAATCGGACAACGCATTGCAGAGATATTGAAGTTTAAAAATGACGTTTTCTTGAAATCTGCATTTCGCAGTGTAGGTTGAAAAATTAGTTTAAAAAGAAGTTTATATGATAGTAAATCGTACCAAATGTCAACAGTTTAATTGAACCCTATCAATTCAAAAGACCCACTTGTTGCTTGCAACAAGGTGCTTTCAGGTAATTCAGGCATTCTCGAGAAATTAAGCGTCAACGTTCTGAAGCGAGAGTCTGAGTAGCTCAGTCGATAGAGTCGTGGACATGGCCCAGGTGACCCGGGTTCAAGCCCCGATTGCCGCAATTTGTTTTTACTATTTTTCGCTTAGATCTACGATTTTATCTTTGAAGTGATAAGTTTAATCTAATCTATTCAAAAATCGGACGGAAGACCCACTCGTTGCTCGCAACGAGATCGTGTCTAGTTTCTCCACTGATTGTTTATGCATATGTGACATTTTAAGCCAAAAATGCGGGATGAAGGTTTAGAGAATAGAAAACAAATGGGTGTGGGTCAGTTAGAAATTCCGGTCTCCTTGCCATTCCGGCATTTGGTTCGTCATCTTATACAAAGGATGTAGCTGTTAATATGGAAAAGAATTCAGTTGAATGTGCAGTGAATGATGATAGTGTACGAACGTCTCGTAAAACTCCTTCTACATTTAAAAACATCATTATTCCTGTTATTTCTGATGAGTAAACGAAGGCGATGTGCATTATATGTCGCAAAGAGTGAAAGGGTTGGCGACTTATGAAATCGCCTTAGGAGAGACTTTCGATGTGTCATTGGTTGTATATAAATCCATTTAATGAACATGTATTGTAGAATGTAAACTAAATCAGTAGGTCTTTTGTAAATGTTGATAATTATAACTCATACTGCTTGGACAACGACTGTGCAACTTTATGAGAACTAGAACCTAAGAGTTTACTGTGTATGGCCAAAAATCAAGAAGTGGAACGGAGATCGATATGTTTGTGTAAAGACAGAAAGCAATACCCGTCCTATAGGTCAATTCAATTGTTATTTGCAATAAATCCTTTCTCTGTAAAGTGTCTGTTTCGTTGTTAGATTTTACATCATATGAAAAACATGACATTAAAATTCATAACTATCTTAGATTAATAACTAATTTCTGAAAAAATACAATTACATTGTAACTACACTTAAATGTTGAGTGTCTCTCGGGCAATATTCGGTTGCTTTCATCTTTAAGGATTACGTTTACTCAGGGGCGAAAAAAAATCCACTAATAGGAACGAAAAACTACTTATTGTTCATTGTAGCCCCACTTTCGTGGTGCTAATTTTCACTTTTAAATAACTAGGTCAATGACCTACTTTTTCTGCTAGTGACCTCTGAATGTTTTTTGAAAAAATTGTCAAAATTGTCCACCATTTTCAAGGTTTTCTTTATTTTGTAATTATTAGAAATAATAAAACAATTTGCAGGTTGGGAAATGATAAAATTTGAATAGCTTTACTAATTTTATATTTGATTGAATCGATTTAAGCTCATATTTTAATTTTAATTTAGTCCGAATTTCCTCTATCAACTTCCAAAATTGTACCAGTTTTGACCGAGTTTTACAAAAAACTGACTAATAGGAGCTCCAAACCATTGATTGCCTAAAACTGTTTTATTGTCTGTATTATGTTGACATTAACACTATATAAGGTCAATTATCAAAATTTCGAGATATTTTATCTTGAAACGATTTTATGTATTTTAAAGATTTATCCAATCGCGTGCCAGCCAGTGATATAAATTTATAAACGAGTAAATACAACCATAAAATATGTAAAATGATATGAAAAAACAAATAGAAACTTAACTTTTGCAATTACATTGCAACAGAAAGTTTTTAAGAGAAAATAAGAAAATGAAAAAATTAGTCTGAATTTTCTCTGTTTCAATTTTAATCTACCTTTGTCGGAGCATATCTTCCTCAAATAAACAAATCATGGATATTAATATCGTTATTTGTTAATAACGTTGTTATTTTGTGTTTTTAAAACAACTTTGGACTTCAGATATTGAACTTTGTAAAAATATGTTTTGAAATCTCAAACCCTGCGTAAACGTAATCCCTAAGTTGTGGAATTAGAATTTGTCACATCTACATGATTTTCCACTTTGTTGGACATGATAGAAACAAAACACTATTTGTCACTTGCTGTCGCACAAACACCAGACATGTTCATCACATCAATTGTTATAAGCTGTCCGGGTTTTGATTTAGAGGAACCATGTTTTTTCAATGAAATGTGACATTATGTTACAAAACACTTCATCTGAATCCTCCATCACAGTCATTAAAGCTCAAATTGACGGGCTGCTTCGACTCATAATACACTTTGATCAACAAAACTTTTTTTGATTTGCAAAAAAAAAAATTACACGCCCAACACATTTTCCATTAAAGCGTATTACACCGTTGTCACCGCGGAAAGTTGACAGGTCATGATTCCACACAATCAATAATCTGTTTGTTTGCACACACACACGGTAAAAAGAACAGCAACGATTGAATTCCTCCAGAAGCAAATCTGATTCTGTGATAGAATTCCTCTGAAAATACCTATAGTAAGTAGACTCTAATTGAGCTTTCAGTCGCTTTGTTTTCCAACCGCTCTGAGACTTCAACGGAAGTGGTACTATTCCGACAACTGCATCTGCAAACATGCAATGACGCTTCCGAAACAAACCAGATCTGATATGTGCGAGTCCTTACTCTGTCTTCTTCCAATTTCCTTTGAAATCGACATACGAAAACTTCAATTCCTTGGTCGCCTTTGTGAACTTGACACCAAAACTCTACCCAAAAAGATATTCCTCCACAGACCCTTCTCATACCTCTACTCCCCGGTTTGTAAGCCATACGGATTCATTCCGGACATGATCTCTATCCTTTCAAAATACAGTCTCCCGAATCATCTCCTACTCTACCAAGACGAAGGATATTTACCCCCGAAATCAGAATTGAAAATTATCGTGAAAGCCTCTGTGCTTGAATTTCATCTTCATTCCAGACGTCAACGGATGATTTTAGATCCCGACTTTATGCTATTCAACATCATAAATGCAGGAAAGCCCCCCATTGCTCTCTGGACAATTCCGAAAAATATCTATGAAGTGGAACTCTGCAAATTCATTGTTAAACTGTGGACGCTTCAAAACGTACCTCCAGAAACATATCTCCTGTGTAACTCTCCCTTTACCAATGTTTTCGAGCATGTTGCCACCTCCTGTGCAGAAACATTATTACTTCGAGACGCCTGGTGGAATAATACCATCAACGAATTCAGTGTTGAGTTAAGTGCTGACTTGTGTGGATTGAACCAACGTGACAGTTATCTCTTCAAGGAGCAAGATCGTTTTCCGCCATTACCGCTGCTCATAACAGCAACGACTTTCACCTGTTTAATTTTCGGTTTGTAAGAGACGCTGCTGCGTATTACTTCAAAAGGATCCGCCCCATTATGCACTGACCTTTTTTTTCTTTTTTCTTATTTTGTATATAACTACATGTATTTTCACTATGTGTTGAATTAATAACAGTGTAAATATGTTATGCTTTATGAAATCTCCTTTAGGAGGATATAAAGAGAGAATGAATGAATGAATGAATGAATGAATGACGATTTTTAAAAATACACATACCTATGAAAGAAGTGCAATTGAATTAGTTGAAAGGGATAGCATCCAAGATAATTTCATTGACACATTATCATCTTTCACTCGGAAAAATTCACAGGAACGAAAACATATTCCTAACGGAGATTTATAATGGGGGATGTTTACATCTTTTCTCCATTCGGAATACATCGCGCAATTTTTCAACGTTATTATTCGGTCTTGCTGCAATACAAAATCCCGTAGACATCACATTTTTAAGCATTGTATTGAAACCTGATAAGCTAACAGGGGCGTTCCGACTGAGAAATCTTGGAAATTTTTCATACTTTTGAATGAACATCGTTTGAACCCTGAGGTATTTATAAATATCAAGCAATTATGTTAATCCAGGATATCTTGGGACAGAGTATACTCTCGGTTCACGTTTCTTCATTTTATTAAAGTAGCAAGGGACAGTTTTGGATAAAGTGCCCATCAATATTCTTATAAAATTGAGAGTTGCGGTACTAGAAGGCTTATGAGTGTTGCTAAAATTCATGAAATAATCTTTAATGATAATTACCAGTTAGAGGGATGTTTCTTGTTGAAATCGATACGCAATATGTAGGTTCCTAATGTTTACGAGGCCGGGTCTAGTTTATTCTGCCCTAGATTTTTGAATGAAATTTTTTTACATTAATTTCTACTGATATAATTGCTAGCGCTCTCGAGCGCTAGCAACTACGCTAGTCTTTTTCACTGGAATACGCATGTTCGACTCCATAGTGGGGGATTCTGGGAAAACTGCACTATTGTAGATAAACTGTACCATTTGAATTTCTTTTTATCATCTTCACATGAAGTTTTGTGCTTTATTGTAAATGTCAAAAAGTAACATTAGCTTAGGCCTTATAAAGCAAAGTGTAATTTTAAATATTATAATACATAGCTAGCTTTAACTTAAATTCCTTCAAGCTCGAAAAACCGTGAACCTCGGAGATGTTTTCCGAGCTTGCCGATTGCTACAAAACAGTACCAATAGTCTTTGACAATTTTCACCTCGAAATTGAAATTAAAGTAGATACATAATGATTAAGGCACAGTCAGTGAGCTATGACATTGCCGATGTGAATACCACTCTATAAAAAATTCACAATTCTATTTAAATTGAAACTCCACGCCAGCATAATTCCAGTACACCACTGTGCCTTCCTATTGTTAATTAATCGATTCAGAAGTTTTAGAAATCTGCTTGTGTGTTTTATGATGGCGACAACGCTAGCTCACCAATCTTTTTAATAGATAAGCTTGTTATTATTTTAAGATAAAAAAAAATAAGACATTTACCACGCCGTTTGTTTAAGGGGTCATCTTAAAGTTGGTTAATTTTTAACATAGGACCCTATGGGATTTTGCTTGAAATGTATCAATTTTTTACTTTTTTTTTTTTACATTGCTAAAAGGCATCACATGGTCAAATAAAAAAAGTCTTTTACCTCCTGGTTTGTTCCAGGGGTCTTATCAAAGTTGTTTATTGTATGCCCAATTTCCCAGATTTGTCTGATAATGACTATTTTTTAATTGACGAAGGCGGAAATGGTGATCTTTATAGTATTATTAAAACATTCAGACATATTAAAGTAACAAATAAATATATAACAACACACATTAATGGTCATTAGGTAACTGTATTGAAATATATGAATTATATATAGGCGGGTTAAGAAAACGTGACAGAGGACTAGGCTTGCTGAACCCTCTTCACGTTTTCGAGCCGAGCCCAAATATAGCTTATACTTCGATACATTTATGTTTATTCCACAATATATTATCAATTTTACGCATCAAATGAGCTATTTTCAACAAATATACGCAGTTGAAACTATCACGCCATGGCGTCAACCAAGCAAAAAGATGACGTAACAATACAAATGAAAAGCTGTGCGCAAGCGTGCGTACTTGATCTGTACTCGGCCTCGTTAAGTACATGAGAGTCAGAAGTAAAATATGAAACTTGCAGCTATGACTGTTATGTTGCTCTACACAATGAAAATGCAATTAAAGACGGGAGGTAAAATAACACGGTACGGAAGGTCAACCTTTTGCAGGGTGTTAGCTGGAGGGGGATGGGGAGGGTCTAAAAAGCTAAATAATCACGAAAAACGGGCGAAATAGGAAATGGTCGAAATCTCAGAAAAAACTTCAATTTTGTTTCACATTTTGACTAGTAGTTTTCCTCAGAAATTGGTAATTGGTCTTATAAGGAGTGACCTAAAAGGTATTTATGCTGAATGGGAACTGAGGAAATTCTAGTTCCGAAGATACCCATCCCCTGGCTGCAGTGAATTGTATGAACAATTGTCCCCTGCCACCTTTAAGACTACACGGTATTTTCAGATTTCTCATTTTACCCTAATGTTCAGTGTATTATGGTACCAAAAGGAGTATGTTTTGTGAAAATGGATTTTTTTGTTGGTTATAGATGTCATTACATGATTTATTAGAAATAATATATAAGGGGGGTAACTCCTTCTGTAATGTAGAATGGTCACCACTAGAGTATATAGGCTTAGATAGTAGGTATTTCCTACAACGGTGACAATTGATAGGCTTAGTTATTAACTGAGACACTTTTTATCATTCTAATAATTAAATTTATAACTTTGCAGCAATTTTGATGTCTGATTTCTTGAAATAACATTAATCAACCTGACTTATGTAACCCATTTTTTTAAACAAAGTATATTTTTCTGTCAAATAAGGTTGACATGTAGACAAATACAGTTATCGTATAGTATACAAAATGTAAAAAAAAAAAACAACCAAGTATGTGGTCCTTCCTGTCCAAAAGTGATATTTAATATAAATTTAAATAGTTGGGGAAAAAAATAAACTGTCCCCTGCCAGGTTCTTGTTAATTCATTTTACCCCTGTACGCATGGTACTTTTGGTCGTTTATTTTTGTCCTGTCTCGGCGTAAAATTTGTTCCTTGAATTGGCAAGAATGACTCTTTACCGAGGATAAGTCGGATATCCGTTCATTTTCCGACAATTTACCTGAACATTCAGTCAATCTAAAGTACGCGTATGTCTCCCGGTAGCTTTATGAGTAAAATGCTGACTTTGAACAGTAACGTCTCTTCTCCCGTCGACATATGGCGGGAAATGACGCTGCACTTGTTTAGAAATCTGCTGAACTGTACTTGATACTTTACCTTTAATAATTCTAAACATCATTTTATGTAGTTTTATTATTTAAAAACGATATTATATAATTTGATTTACAAAATTGATGCACAGCTTGCTTAACTTTAATAAATTATTTTAACCCGATTTTACAATTGCATCAGTAAGTTTGCCAATCTAAATGTGTCCATCTAGCTCAAAAAAACTCATTATTTTTTTTTTTTACTTTTTACAAGGTATTGTGGTAAAAGGTGGGCTGTTACCTCCCTTTTCTTTAAGGTGTACATCAAGCGAATTAAAGGGCAGTGCAGGAGACTTATAGGGCTGTTATTTTCTCATTTTGGACTGTACAGGTACCACCAGGTGGTTCTGAAGGGTTTAACATGTATCTCCCTTGATTTTGATCACAAGACGCATTTATATTTCTTATCCAGGCGACTTTTACTGCCTCCGAAGTTGTCAATGCTCCTACAAATTATTGATGCATTTATTATCTTGATATCAAATAAAGTATGCCGATGATAAAGTAAAATATATTTTCTGTTCGAGTACTCTCAGTACTTTAATGATTTTCATTATGGGCCGTTAGCTTCTACTGGCTTAATGGTTGCTGTTAGTGGCTGCTAACTTCAGCATGGTTATAATGTCTAACGATGGAGTAAACTTTTCATATTTTGGGTTTCATCATTCTGGGTGATGTATTTGCATACCTAGTAGTTTGTAGTAGAAGAAAATCGTCAATGCAGGTATAATTCATGAACAAATACAGACCTACTCTTTCATCGCTAATAAACAGAATTTTGTTTTATAATAAGTGTCTTGGATATCGAAATAATTTTAATGTGTTGTCGCGATCGTATTAATGAAATACATTGAACATGTAAATGTAACTCGTTTAGATGACAACCGGCAACCATACCCCGATATAATACGTCATGCAGTGTCTTGTTAAAAGGAAGGATTTTTTTTATTTTCTAAGATATATCCCTTTTTTCACTTAAAATTTATTTGAATATGATATGAATTATAATTTCAGGTACTTTCTGTAAACAGCAATAAAAAATTACAATATTGTGAAGACTATTTCACCATTAATAAAAAGTTATACTGAAAAACTTTAATCTATGAAGGGGTCATTATTCTACAGGGGGTCACTCTTCTTCATGTAGTCCTCATTTTTTTTTTTTTTTTATAAAAATGACACTTATTATTCAGGCAAAAGTGTCATTTTTCTACGTAGAATAATGACCGGGGGTCATTTGTCGACGTAGAAAAATGTCCCCAGTCATTATTCTACGGGGGTCATTATTCTACTTAACGTCAGTCAATGCATTCTTTGTTTTGGTTGGCTTAAATGATTTTGTAAGTCATATCGAAATTTGACACAGCATTCCCACCCTCCATATCCAGGCTACCACACAATGTCAATCTATGCATTACATCTTTTACATCCTTAAATATTAATAAGTAAGAAATGCTCTCCCCACAAAAGAAAGAGATGGTGTTGCTTAGTAGAAGATAGATGAATATAAAATTTTCTTACCACAGCTTTATAAACCCCTTGCACATACCTGAAACTGTCCATTAAGTGAACAACAAACAGTTAAACTGTCTATGGGCCTCGATAAGTTCTTTCTCTCACAGCATCGACAGTTTGATGCTTATATCCTTTACATAGTAGTGGAGTGTGTGCTATCGGTCTAATTGTGTTGGATTTCTGCACTTTGGTATCAATTTTGTGAACAGTACTACATCGCATTGCCCGTGACGGAGCTTGCCCACGTTCCACGAGTTTTTGTGTCGACACTTCGAGACTCAGTTTACATTGGAACACCGCGTTACGTTTTAAAATACAACTTTTTAAGAGGCAGTCTACCATAGAACCATGCAAATGGCTATCAATGGAAGTATATCGAAATTTCATGAGACTTGGCACAGATATTCATAATAACCTAACTTGATTATAATGAGAATGATTTTTATTACATTACATCAGTAACTATGGAAACGGATGGCACTTGGGTTTTCCCCTTGTTCTATTTATAAAACTTTTGAAAAATTAGACAGCATACAATTTTTTTTAGTTTACTGGAAATATTACACACTGCAATTGAATGAAACCCGTTTCTTCACATTGTGAAAACCCATAGGTATTCTGAATAATAAGGAATTTAAATTTCTAAACACAATACACAAAGATATGTGGGCCTTAACTTCATGAAAATACTGAAATTTTACCAAAATTGACCTATTTGCACTAAAACTGGCATAACTGCCCAAGAAACGCATCAATTAATATAATATTTTGTCAGCTTATATGGTCTTTATTTGTCTTTAATCTGGTTGAGGGAATTTGGTTGCAAATGAAATTCAGTGGAAATTTTGGGGGGTGGGTGGATTTGGGAGGGGGTTGGGGTGGACATGGTGCACTTTTATCTAGGGGAAGAAAAATGCTATTACATAATTATTTAGATTTTCCTTGCCAAATAAAACAAGTAGTAATGGAGAATTAAGTAGTCTTAAAAATTAAACACACAGAATTACTATGAATTGCCCTCAGGCGGGGGGGGGGGGGGGGCTGCAATTGAAAGGAAACTTGGACCATTAAGTTTGTCACCTAACAGCGACGCGCAGTGGGTTAGAGGGTGTACTACGAATCTGTAAGTCATGAGTTTGACTCCCGCTCTGGGTTTTTACAATTTTTACCTCTCCAAATATTTTTAAAAGCTCTTTTTTGGTTAAATATTGTAAAATTTGAAAATTTTAAACCGGTGAAAGTATTTCAATCACAATGTACATTAATCCATATTAAAATCGAATTATGTCCCACAGCACCTCAATTTATATAAGCATCCGCTTTGACATAAAACTGTTAAAATACAATAACAATGGATTTCATGTTACATGTATTCAAATTTAAATGAATGTACATATCAAACATTTTTTTTAATCATATACATTTGTATTTTTGAGCAGAGTTTACAACATAAGTATATTGTTAAGATGATATCTGAGAAGAACACAGCAAATAACAATCTTTAACTTAATAAATAACCTGTTTAATATTCATGGATTATTTGTTACAGTTATAAACTTCAAAATGTACATATAACCACCTGATATGAAAAAAAAATCCTGAAAAGCCTACATGTAACACTCATTTATAAGAAATACTTGTAATGAGCCTTTGCTTCAAATGGAGCAAAAAGCAAAGACCAAATTATTGCAGTTATTTTCATGAAATATGAAAAGCCATTGTTTACAAAGCTATGAAATAAAATATGCAATACAACCAAATTTCAACCTACAATGAATACATCGGAAAGAGAATTTTAATTTCAGAAAAAAAGATACAAAATCAGTGAATTGAAATATTCATTATTCAGTTACATACGAAAAAAAGACAGAGATGTGCAATTAATTTAAATTTAGAAAGTTATCATCATCAATTAATACATGTATCCCTATTAGCCAAATAACATCATCAATAATACATGTAGTGCTATTAGTCAAGTAAAATCATCAATTTATACATGTAGCAATAGTGGACAACTATTATCAATTAATACATGTATCACTTTTGGCCAAATAACAACATCAATTCATACATGTAGTGCTATTAGTAAAATAAAATCATTAATTTATACATGTAGCCGTATAAGACATCTATTTTCAATTCATACATTTAACACTGTTAGACAAATACATGTATTACCATCAATTTATACATGTAGCACTAATAACCAAACACCAACAATTCACACATGTAGCACTTATCTTTTAGTCAAATAAAATCATAAATTCATACATGTAGTGCTATTGAACAACCTTTATCATCATTCATACATGTTGCATTAAAAGCTAAATAACATTATTGATTCATACATATAGCACTGATAACCAAACAACATCAATTCATACATGAATCACTATTTGCCAAATAACATCATCAATTTAAACATGTAGCAATTTAAGATAACAATGATCATTAATTCATGTATGTACATGTTTCACTATTGGCCAAATAACATCAATAATTCATGTAGCGCTGTTAGCCAAATACATGTAACCTCATCAATTCATACATGTGGCGCTACTAGTCTAAGAACATCATCAATTCAAACGTATAGCACAATTAGCTAGCCAGGTAACACCATCAATTCACACTAGTGCTATAAGTCAACTTTTATCATCAAATCATTCATAAAGTTTACATCCTCAATTGATACACGTAGCGCTATTGGCCAAATAACAATCAATTCATACCTGTAGCGCTATTACCGGTAGTACAAAAACATTATCAATTCATATATATGTAGTGCTAATAGAGGACTAACATCATCATTCGTACATGAAATGCTATTATAGAACAGACAACATCAATTCATATATTAATTATGTAATGTTTTTAGCAAACTTACATCATCAATTCCTTCTTGTAGCACTATTAGACAAATAAAATTATCAATTCATACATGTAGCACTATTAAATAACTAACATCATTAATTCATACATGTATAGAGCTACTAGCCAACATTCATACATGTAGCACTTTTGGCCAAATAACATCATCAATTCATACAAGTGATGTTAGACAACTCTTATCATCAAATCATTAATGAAGTGCTATTATCTAGCTTACATCCTCAATTGATACATGTTTGTCTATTAATGGCCTAAAATAATCAATTTATACCTGTAGCGCTATTAGAAGACTTACGTCATCAACTCATACACATGTAGTGCTATTAGAGGACTAACATTATATAAAAAGTGCCTGTTTGGGAGGGTAACAGTTGAAATTGACACCCCAAGGACACCATTGTCAACCGACGCGAAGCGGAGGTTGACAATGGTTTTCGAGTAGTATTTAACATGAAAATATAATAATATGAATTCATGCATGTATCACAATTCTCTTTGAATACTGAAGTTGATCAAGATTCATAGATGGCTGTGATTTTACAGGGGAGTACTTTCCATATGACAATAATTTCACAGCTTCATTTAAGATTTCATGCTCTGTTCTTTCATCTTTGGACTGATCAGACCCCACAGTTTTCTGAGATGACAGAAGATCAAAATCTGAAAATAAATATATACCGGTATATTCATTAAAATATATGTATTCAAAGTATTAGACTAAACTCAGCTGTTGGATACACACATATATGTACCACTATAATACACATGTAAAGCATTGACAGCTTTAATAACAACTATATGACATTTAAGAAAAAATTATGCATTGTAAAATTTACATATGATAATCATTTCAAGTGGCAGCCAATCTTTGAATGACCTCGATCCCTAAGATGATCACAGTGACTTTTATCTACATTTAGCATTGTCCTTGTGCCTGAATCACATTTAAACTCATTGAACTGTAAAACTGAAATTCAACCATACAGTTCAAGAAACATATATACCACCCATGCGGCAATAATGAAAAGGGTCAAAAAATTCATATTTGGAATATCTATGATAATCTATGATAATAATGCCAAGTATGCGTCATTAATCATCTTGTACATCATGTAATATTTTTTCACTGTTATACCTCTTGGGTTAGAAAAAGATATATCAGCGTCCATTGCTTCAGAATCTGTAGTTCTCTCTAATAAACAGCATATTTCTACAAAAGAGTACATATAATGTATATCTAATATACCGGTAATGTATATGTAGTCTATATATTAACAAAAATATAGCCAAATCTTATTTCTGATTTTCATACACAATATCTAATAGCGAGCGCAGCTCGCCGGCGCGCAGCGCCGGCGCGAAGCGAGCTCTACCGGCAAGGCGTGTGTGAATAGAAAATTCGGACTATAGTTGCACATTCATTCAACGGATTTTTTTGGCGTCAGTAAATCGGACCAGTAATGCATCGTTTTAATCGTCCCAGTAGTTCCGTGTAATCATGGCAATTTTTATCACTTCACACTCTCACGAGAATCAGCAAGACAAATTTAGACAGTAAAAACAATAACGATGTAAGCGACATACACAGTCAATGTTACCTCTAAAGTTCACCTCAGTACACTTTCAATCAAAAATAATCGTGTGACGTCACAAACGTTTACACATTGATCCGATATATTTTTTCGGAGTCAGTAAATTTTGACCCACAATTCATAGTACCAATGGTTTCCAACCTCACGTTCCAACATCACGTTCTCCCGAGAATCAAAGTAAAACCTTTGAAAAGCTTAATATGTAAACGGTGTGACCGTTGGACCGATCGAGCGCAGATTTAACACAGTGCAGACAAAATCTATTAAAAACGCAAAAAGTAGGATCCGCCAGCATGGTTGCCTACTCAAATCTAGTCTCGTTCAACCAGACGCTCGGCTGTCTCCGTAAAACTCCGACGAGCAAGAGAGCCTCTCTGCTCGTCGGAGTTTTACGGAGACAGCCGAGCGTCTGGTTGAACGAGACTAACTCAAATCATTCGTCAAAGTTAAACTAAACGTCGCGTGCTCAGTCTACATTATGACGTCATATTTCAGACGTATAATGTTCAAGTTTTGTCTTCGGAAATAGCCGAAGAGAGTTACGTGATTCCGAATTTTTTTTAATTTCTTCTTTTATTGTTCATCAATTTAATTCATATGAATGCCAATGTAATAAAATTGAATACTTCATTCAGTATCAAAAAGATCAGTTCCTTGATGTTAATGTTTTTATTTTCCATCTGATACCGGTATTTTGATAAGACATACATAGAACAAGTCGTGTTTCATAATTGAAGCGCTATTGAAACTTATCTAGTTTCCTTTTTTAATTTCTTTTAATTCAAATTGCCTTCTATTGAAACACTGTAACTTATTTAATCGAATTTAGGGGCAATAAACATCGATAAGTGCCAGTCAATCAATGATAGAACTAACTTTTTAAAAACAAAATGGCTGCCAATATGGCGGCGCCCAGGGCTGGAAGAAATTTTTTTGGGCCTTAGTACCCCTGATTCAACTTTCATTTTTCACTGATTTTCTTATATATACGTGTTACCATTAATCCTCGCTTCGCGAGGCGGGCTTCGCCCGCCTCTCGCTGCGCTCGGTATAAGATGTGTAATTTTAAGAACATCATGCTTTTTAAGTAAATAAAACAGTATACTTCGCATACTTTTATTTCTCAGGGGAGTTTTAAAGAGTAAGACGACACTTAACCAACGTCAGCTTTGACGTCACAATAAGCACTGATAAGGGGAAATTACTCTAATTGAAGTTATTGTAAATCTGCTGAAATGACCAAAATCCTCTTAAAATCTTGCAAAGGCTAAGATAAAGAACAGCTGACGAATAAGGACATTTCTTCAGATACAGGAAACAGTTGTAAATTGCACTAATTTGGATGAATGCTCACAAATATTTTATTCACTATAATTACGGTAATTTCCTGAAACGTAACGTTATACGTAGCAGCACCTTTTTTTAAAGGGGGTGGGTGGGTGGATGGCAGCCCCATCCAAAAAATCTTTGCAAGCAAAAAGAAAAATAAATCATGAAAATTCTAATCCTTCAGCTCTTTAGCAGTTCAATGGTTTCTTTATTTTCACTTCCATTTATTACATGCGGGGGGGGGGGGGGGGGGGGGCAACACCATGTTCTTTTAACATGGTAAGGAAATATTTTTAAGCGTAAATTAAAAATAAAATTAAACATTAATTATTTTTTTTTAAGTGGAGGGGCAAATCCATGGTAAGTCGATTTTCTATGTATAAATTGACAAAAATGAAAAAAATTTTAGCATGGGGGGAGCTCTATGATGAGTCAAGTTTTATATGTAAGTTTAAGAAAAAATGTCTACTGCAAAAAAAAGGGGGAAATCAATCAATCAATCATAATCACAATCACTTTAAAAGAGGAGATGCAGTGCAATGAATATTTATATATTAAAATCTTTATTATTTAACAACATTGTATCTGAGATTAAACTATTGTTCTACATATAAATAAATTATAACAAATCTTATAAACTATGAATAATGAAAATTTACTGAAAAATAGGTATGTTTTATTTTTTGGCATTCAAATTTCACGTTATTTATTTTATTTTATTAATTTATTATAATTCATTGTTTGATCACATGCTGTGCTCGCCCCAACGGTCGCACCGTAAAACATATTAACAGAGTATTATTTGAATTTGGAATTATTTTGATTCTTGGAATTTAGGGCTTTCAAGAAAATTGCCCTTAGTTAGACTAACTTAGACAACTAACTTGAATTTTTATTGTCTGTTGTGTTAGTTCCAACTAACTTAGTCAACTAACATAAATTTCCCTTATAAATATTGGGTTATACAGACTATAGTTGAAACTTAAAGGAATAGTCCAATCCACACTTTGCAAAAGTTGTTCCCCTTTGCGGGGTCAACCCAAAGGTCAAAAGGGAAAAAAAACAACCTTTCCCTTCTTTATGCAACCAAATATTTGGGCGTCCTGTGAAGAAATCTATTAGGATTTAATTTATTCCTTTGATGTGTGGTTTGCCCCAACTTGGGGCAATCAAAATTCACAAAGGAAACCGATTTCTAATGTCAAATGACGAAGTTACAATCCTCTAAACTACAAAGGCTACTATGAGAAATATATGGGTTTTTCCCCAAAGATGGCGGCCAAGGGAGATAACTTTTGTAAAGTGTGGATTGGTCTATGATTTCAACATCCCTGATATTTTATTCATTCAAGTCAGTTAAAACTTGTATTTGTTTATTGGTTTTTTTTATTTCATTTTGTGTGTTTTATTTTGTTTAATTTATTTTATTTCATGGCATTGAATGTGCTGGTGTTCTTTTTTTTTTTATTCATTTTGTTCAATCTCTCTTTATTTCTTCAGTATCAGTTAGCGCATGCGTAGTTGGGGGTTAGTCATGCCAGGCACGACTAACCCCCCCCCCCTTTATTTGGCGCACGCGTAATAGGGGGTTAGTCATGCCTGGCATGACTAACCCCACCCCCCACCCCCTTTCTCCAGTTCAATTTCGCCGAAGAAATTATTAAAAGATACAAAGGGAATAAATATCCTTTCACTTCAAATACTGCTCAGGCAATGTAACCAAAACATTGCAGAATTCATCACAAGCTAGCGTAAATTTCACACTCTACCGAAACTTCCGAGGTCAAGCCTTGGCAGTTATACCATGTCAATTTCACTAACCTTGCACATTTTATCCACCGCGTGAACTTTGCTACAGAAAAAAAAACCGCTCAGTTAACTGTAAATTGTCAAATATACAATATACACGGCTGCCATAAAAGAAGGCATCCTTCCTCCTCCGCTCACTGCAGACGCTGGTAGCGTCACTTCCGCTGTGACGTCATATTTACCCCAAGCACTGAGAGAGTATAGGTGGATCCAACCGTGTTACAAATAGATGATGTATACTATTGTTCAACCAATATTCTAAATTAAACATGTATGGGTCTGCAACATTTTGATAATTATTTGCGGATTATATACAATGTATATACCAGGTTTTGTTTTGTTTATGCAAATGATGGAAAGTGGTAAAATTATTGTGATATTGTTTCACACCCCTCTCCCCACTACAAAGGGAGGAGGGCTGGAAAGAACCTTGATTTTTTACCGGTAAATTGATTTTTTTTTTTTTACAAACTTGATTCCAACCACCAGTAGCATTAGGTATATAAAGGATCTGGAGAAATTAAGAACCCCTGTACTTGAAAACTCCATCTGAAATCTATAAATTTCAGGATCCACCCTTGTATTTCATTGCATTTAAAAGCGCCGGTTTTAGTGTGCAAGTCTAACAAAATCCACTGCAAAATGACGAAAGACCAACTGTTACGTCATGAAGCGAAAACCTAAGATTCAGCATGGTTTTAACCACATGTCCTGAGAGAGAGAGAGAGAGAGAGAGAGAGAGAGAGAGAGAGAGAGAGAGAGAGAGAGAGAGAGAGATTTATTTTGTATACAGAATGATATTGCGTATTTAGATTGCGAGTGTACTTCATTGTTAATTATAACTCTTAGTATGCACAATATATTTCTATAGCATCCACAATATATTTCTATAGCATGCACACTATTTCATGTAGACCTATTAGCAAAATGCATGTTTTCAGTGTTATTTTTTATGCTTTATATAACTTCCCTATATGTGCTTATTATGCGTCACTCCTATAGCTATATTACACGCACTTCACATAACTCTTACATTTCCAATTTGAATTTTTCTTAATCTGTTTTATTCTGTAGTATATGCACCCTCTGATCCTTAAACACCCTCTGTAGTATGCTAGCTAGCTTTGTAACATAACTGCATGGTGTGCGCTTTTGTGCTTATGCGTATGGGTCACTAACCAGTTAATCCAAGCACTATGGACACTGGGGGTTCTAGCTTGTGCTACGGAAATTAACAGCATTTCGCTTTTTTCTGGTACATGTATACTAGAATTTTATTTCATACGACAAACCCTTTACTTTTTTTTTTTACCGGTCTCCATCGTTCCGACCCTTTTAATCAGTTAATCGGATAAGTTTCTCGCATAATCTTTGTTTATAGCTAATATTGTGTCAAAATCTTTTATATATATTTTAGGAAAAGATTTAACATCCACATGTATTTATATATAGCGATTGCATATGATTTATACGAGTTTATTTTACCTCAGTGAATATAAGTTCCCGTGCTATATTGTCTAAACTATTCACTGGAAGCATTCTATTTCCCTCATGTTTTTAACCTGGAACACCTCAGGTGTTATCTGAGTCGCTCAGTTAAATTTTGATGCCGATTACTGTAATTTGCAATTGTTTATATCATAAAGAAATCTGCATCGCCAACAAATCAAGTACTATTTGGTATAATAAAATACTTTTTAACTTGCTTCTCCTTGTAAAATAGTTCCTGTCTCGGGGAACAGTAAACTTGCTAGCGTCCTCATAGCCAGTCAATAGGTATATAATAAACAGTGAACTACATAGTTCTTCGTAGCTTTTTTTGTTATACCGTTACCATTCTGACAATACAAAACACATTTAAAACTTTCTTGGTTTAGTCACATTAGTATTTATATATTTAATTGCATGTTAAAATTTAAATGATAAATGAACAGCAATGGAGCGGCCAGATTACCGCCTCCGATGGATGACACTCCAGCAACAATGATGAAGACATAATAAGATATGATGTAATCATTACATGTTATGTAATACATATAAATACAAAGTATTTGGAATTGAAGCGGCCAGATTACCGCCCTCGATAGAAAACACCCCAGTTACAATGATTACTCAAAAAGGCATGTAGTGACATGTAATGTAATAATTAATTGTTGCGTAACAAGTGAGTTAATACAGGTAATTGGATTGTTGTGGCCAGAATACCATCCCCAATGAAATAACACTCCAATTCCATTTGATGAAGTCGAAAAAAGTCTAAATGTAATATATTTATAAATGTTATGTAATAAATGAATCAATACATATATTGGGATCAGAGCGGCCAAATTACCGCCTCCGATTGATTACACTCTGATTACAATGGTCAATAATCAATAACATGTAATGTAAGAATTAATTTACACACTGGTTACAATGGTCAATATTCAATTACATGCTATGTAAGAATTTAATTAATCATTAAAAATACGGATACTGGGACGGAGCGGCCAAATTACCGCCTCCGATTGATTACAATCTGGTTACAATGGTCAAGAATTAAATTCATAATAAAAAATACTGATGACAGAGCGGCCAGATTACCGCCTCCGACTGATTACACTCCGGTTACAATGGTCAATAATCTATAACATGTAATGTTAGAATTAAAAAATATGGATACTGGGACGGAGCGGCCAGATTACCGCCTCCGATTGATTACACTCCGTTTACAATGGTCAATAATCTATAACATGTAATGTTAGAATTAAAAAATATGGATACTGGGACGGAGCGGCCAGATTACCGCCTCCGATTGATTACACTCTGGTTACAATGGTCAATAAATCTATAACATGTAATGTTAGAATTAAAAAATACAGATACTGGTACGGAGCGGCCAGATTACCGCCTCCGATTGATTACACTCTGGTTACAATGGTCAATAAATCTATAAAATGTAATGTTAGAATTAAAAGATATAGATACTGGGACGGAGCGGCCAGATTACCGCCTCCGATTGATTACACTCTGGTTACAATGGTCAATAAATCTATAACATGTAATGTTAGAATTAAAAAATATGGATACTGGGACGGAGCGGCCAGATTACCGCCTCCGATTGATTACACTCTGGTTACAATGGTCAATAAATCTATAACATGTAATGTTAGAATTAATTTACACACTGGTTACAATGGTCAATATTCAATTACATGTTATGTAAGAATTTAATTAATCATTAAAAATACGGATACTGTGACGGAGCGGCCAAATTACCGCCTCCGATTGATTACAATCTGGTTACAATGGTCAAGAATTAAATTCATAATAAAAAATACTGAAGACAGAGCGGCCAGATTACCGCCTCCGATTGATTACACTCCGGTTACAATGGTCAATAATCTATAACATGTAATGTTAGAATTAAAAAATATGGATACTGGGAAGGAGCGGCCAGATTACCGCCTCCGATTGATAACACTCTGGTTACAATGGTCAATAATTAAATTCATCTTAAAAAATACGGATACTGGGACGGAGCGGCCAGGTTACCGCCTCCGATTGATTACACTCTGGTTACAATGGTCAATAATTAAATTCATTCTAAAAAATATGGATACTGGGACGGAGCGGCCAGGTTACCGCCTCCGATTGATTACACTCTGGTTACAATGGTCAATAATTAAATTCATTCTAAAAAATACGGATACTGGGACGGAGCGGCCAGATTACCGCCTCCGATTGATTACACTCCGGTTACAATGGTCAATTATCTATAACATGTAATGTTAGAATTAAATTCATCTTAAAAAATACGGATCCTGGGACGGACCGGCCAGATTACCGACTCCGATTGATTACACTATGGTTACAATGGTCAATAATTAAATTCAAAACAAAAATACTGATGACGGAGCGGCCAGATTACCGCCTCCGATTGATTACACTCCGGTTACATGGTCAATTATCTATTACATGTAATGTTAGAATTAAATTCATCTTAAAAAATACAGATCCTGGGACGGAGCGGCCAGATTACCGCCTCCGATTGATTACACTCCGGTTACAATGGTCAAACCTAAGTAAATAATATGTACTTATCAATTTAATATAATAAATGAAATGCAAGGTTAATTGTGGAACATAGCGGCCAAATATATACCTGAAATACTAAACACAAGCAAAAGTTTAATTTAATCATGATAGTTTTCAACAATGTCTTTTATATGTCTAGGAATATTTCCAGACCCTGTAAGCTTGAATGTTGAAACTATATGTGATGTTAAACATTTTTCCACCCAGTCCGTTCTTCTTCCTCGCTCACCCGGCACGCTCCTTTTACAAGGTTTCCATGGGGATGTCTTGCTTCCACCATACCAGTGTATGTCTACCTCATCCCCTTCATGAGATATTATCTGGCCTATCTGTGGCCACTCGCCGGCGTACCGAGGGACATCCATTAATGCCATCATCCCCACTATAGTACATGGAGGGACCGCTTCTTTCCGCCTCTTTCCAATGACAACCTATCATTTTCAAAATAAGTAGTAAGCATATAATAGATATATTATGTATGTTATTTGGGTTTCTAATTATATATATTTTGGCATAATCGGTTGTCCTGTTTGCCTTTCACTTTGTCGTTTTCTGTTAAAACAGTTTTAGTATGCTTTACTATAAAGTTTTTAATCCTAGCTGATAAACTAAAAAAAGTAGAGGCCATTAGTTCGGGTAAAATGCCTACATTGGGACGGGTAATATTTTAAAAAATAAAGTATCAACATTCTTTATACGATATAAATTTTTTTTAGCCAATCAGAAAGCGCGTTACAACCAGATTTAAACCAATTTACAATTCTTTCAAAAAAATATACAGTTTTATACAAAACAGCGGAATCGCGGAATTAAGTACATGTAAAAACGTAGTTTACAGTAGTCGAACGTGAATGGGAATGACGCATGATTATGAATTCATGTCAGATTTAAGGTAGTACGCATCAGATTAGAATTCATTTACATTATTTCTTGGAGGATTCTTCGATGATATGTTCTAACATTTCTCGGGTATGAGAAAATTACTTTCATTTATTTTTTTCAAATTCTAAATTTAAGGCAGTGACAAGAGAAGTATCAACATTAGACATGACAACAAAAATTGCTTAAAGTATAAACTGATTTGGAAGTTTACGATTCATGGGCTAAATATATCAAAATATTGTATATAACAAATAAATTACTGGGGGAATAGGGTCCTCTGTGTCGGAAATGTGAACCTCTAGATCTTCAGTGTTTGGGGAATTCTGCCTTTTTTTATCCAATAATTGCTCTGCAATTCCATCATCTTCGTCGTCTGAATCATACTCTTCATTGACTAAAGTACATCAATATCTTTATTTCATTTCTTTAAAATTATATCAGCATGGACTTTATGTAATAATTATGTATGCATCAAACCATGCAACCGAACATTGACCACTAAACGACTCTCTCTCTCTCTCTCTCTCTCTCTCTCTCTCTCTCTCTCTCTCATCCAATACCACAATTATACGCTTCACCATTCACAAGACCGGACGGGTGTTCACATTAAATATACATGTTGAAACAGGCAAGGAACTTTGGGAAACATTTTGATGGTTTTTAATTATAAAATAATGTTTTGAAATATAGTATCATAATTTTAGTGAAAGCTTGGTTATTGTATCTCGTGGTTTAAAATCAGTTACACTGAATACCTTCGGCAAAAAAATTTTCCCACCACTGTTTGTCCTCATTTTTTGTAAAATATCTGTACGAGCCCCTCACGTCCCGCTCAAGCCTTTCCATGTCAAGATCGTCCACACATGGACTAAGTTTCCTAAATACTAATGCATTATCCTTAAGAAGGGTTCCTTCACATTTTTGCCATATCTGAAATTTATCAGAAAAAAATTATGTGACGGAAAATATTTTCTCAATTTTAAGCATCAAGGAAATTGACTATCTACTACTTGTAGTAATCATTTGTTTAAACCGATGACCATCGTTCTTTAAAAGATACGACGCTTTATATTTATATTATATCTATGCAACAGCTGTAAAGTGTAGCTTTAATTACTACACATACCCGATCGGTCGACCATTTCTTCCAAAAAATCGTCGCTTTTGCGTCTTCCTTAATTATTTTAAAAGCATGCGGCTTTGAATGGCCTGAAATATTTTCAAGGTCCAAGGCTTCTGAAATATTGTATACTCTGTCCGTTCTTATTCCTAAAAAATCATATTAAAAAGAAATGCATGGAATAAAAGAAACTATAATTTGTTCTTACATGTAGTACTCCTCAACTCCTTTGTATTTATATTTTCTGTTTCATATGTAATGTACAATAAAGTTTTATGAGTTGAATACATCATAATAATTCAGTCAATCAATTGTGTAAAAAACACACCTTTCAACTCCTCCTTCATATCTGTATTAATCTTGACACAGTTTTCTCTCAATGCGTTTTCTGCGAACACCTATTAATGGTAAAATTCCAAACATCTGATCATTCTGATGTGTCCATTATGCATTAATTTCCCCGTAAACGTTGGTTCATTTAACAGAGTTTTTGTTCATAATCAAAACAATAATTTATCAGTGACAACAGGTAAGGAAATTGAGATCAAGCATGGGTTTATAAAAGCACTAATTCATTCCTTGAATAATAAAAATAGGTTTTCAAATTTGTATGAGTATTTCAACAAGTAAATTTTAAGTTTAGAACACTATACCACTATAAAAACTGAACTGTATATCTTTTCCATAGATATCTAATCAAATTGGGAGGGGGGCAGTTTTAATCTGATATTGATGTGCATTTATTTTATGCATACATACATGTAGTTTGTCCTAGCAATATTTACTGGTACACATAAGAGTACTGTTATATAAATATTTTTGGTTTGTTATATTAAGAATTATGTCATTGGGTAAAGGCAATTTTTTCTTACCGAACCAGTTGGAAAATGTGTGCTCAGCTTCATCCATATCTCTCGGCTTTGAATGAATGTAATTCCACTCGCGATTATGCCAGATTGAGATTGTTTATGTAGTGAATGACAGCATGTTCTCCTTTTCCTTTTCCACTGAATTCCATATTCCTGCCTGTTTTTAGCACATGTACGCCCGCTGAAAATTGACAGCCTCAACCCATGCACACCAGCACGATGATTCTGGTATTTGTACAAAATCTGACTCAGAGGTACATTTAAAAAATCTCAAGTGTGCTGAAGTGTTTTTCTTACAATCCTAAAGTATATTATCTGCTTTCTCTTTACAATTTTCACCAAAACTACATTTCAAACCATCCATTTTGTTGACATCTGGCTTTCTCCAATCATTCTTCTTTATCTTCTTTACACGAGAGTTCCACAAAGGGAGATAATTTAATTTGTAAAAATCCCGAATTTAAACACCGGAATATAAGCTTAATATTTATTTGCAACCAAATTCCCATTCATATATATTTTTTTATGGACAATTCTATTGTTTGAACCAAGAAACTCTAAATTTAAAACGTTTCTTGAGGTTTTATATCCTACTAAGAGAAGTAGTGTGTTTTGGACATTACCTATCTTATTATAATATTTGATCATCTAGCTTAAAATCAACGAATGAATTAAAAAATATGTGTGCACCAAATCAAAGGTATTTGTATCAGATGTTATGTGAATCTGACTCCATGTATGATTAAACTCTATTTAATACTTAAATGACTCTATGAAATTAGCCTTATTCATGCATGAAATTTATTATGAATAATGAGCTAAAAATAGTAATGGTCTTATCTGGGGGATTTCAGTGGTGCAGATAAATTTAACCATGAAAATTTGATAAAATAGACAATATACTTAAGATATATCCAGATAAACTATGAAAATTAATCTACACCCTTCATTATAAAATTTTGATTTTGCATGGTTCTATCGTAGACTGCCTCTTAAATTATTTTTAATTTTCATTCAGCGCTTACTTGAACAAATAAATCAAATTTTGCTTTCCTCTAAACTCACCATATGAATGATAAGAAAATTTACAATACAACTAACGATGTGAATCAAATACAAGACTTCTACCAAAAATGGACAATTCATGGCTCTTGGGTCAGGGGTGCAGACACTAGGGTGGTGCATCTTTATGTATTATTTCTGCAATGTCGTTACCTTCATATCCCGCATCAATCATCAAAGAAAGCATTTTATTGTTAAATGTTGCATTCAAGTATCTCGGCTATAATATTAAAACATTGACCTTAAAAAATGGGGGAAGGTGTCAGACGACTTCTATGGATCTGCAACTTAATTCGCCTTACTGATCCGCAATTTAATATAGGATCGGAGCCGGTTTGGTAATAGGATGTACCGACTCTCTATACTTGGTATTTAAATACGAATCCCTGTTTATCTGTATATAAATTATTCACGTGATAATATGTTATCAGATACAAGGACAAGGAAGAGAAAATACAAGGGCCGCCATGTTCAATTGTGGAGGTTGGTATGTTGCTTATTAAAAAAGAATTATCGAGAAAAAAGTACAATTTTATGAGAAATTAAATTAATTCAAGATGGGTAAAAAACGTTGAAGAAAAACCAAGTTACCAACACTGGTAAACCTACACCTACTGCATGGACTTGTACGACATTCTTTATATTTACGTGGGTTAAAACGTTTTACAGTTTTGCATGCATACGAGTTGAAAATATTTTATTCCTAATTGTTCATACTTTCAGAATTATTCTGAAATTCACGAAAGGGTCTGGCCATGGACCGCCGTTGGGCACAGGATGTGTTACGGTGTCATCTCTGTGAGACCCCGAACCCCCCTATGCACTGTGAAGTTTGTAAAAAATATATGTGCAAAGTTTGTGTAAAGCAACATCTCTTTGATGAATCTAAAGAACACATAGTGGTGCCACTTGAAAATCGGGGAATTGTTACTAAATGTTCAAATCATTCCACAGACTTATGTGACATTTACTGTGAACAATGTGACATTCCATTTTGTGTGGAGTGTGTCTCCTCTGGAAAACATTTAGGCCACAAACAAGTAGGCATTTTAAAGATTCTAGAGACCAAGAGAAAAGCTATGCAAAGAGATTTACAAGAATTGGAGAAAAATATTCTTCCTAAATACCATGAGATTGCATCCAACATTACAGTTCAGAAAGCTGAGTTAAAAGAGAACTCTCAGAAACAGACAACGGCCATCATCAAACATGGTGAAGACTTGCACCAAGAAATAGACACTGCTATCCAGAGAATGAAAGCTGATCTTAATGAAATGGACTCCAATAATCTTGTTTTCCTAAATAAGCAGGAAGATTATCTAAAAGCCACCATTTCTGTAATCATGCAGAGCATTGAAAAACTGAATAAATTACTGAATTCCAATGATGTCAGCATTGTATCTGCCTACAAATGCAGGAATGCTGAATTCAGAAGATTGCCCCCAAAACATTCAGTACCTTTACCAAGTTTTACCCATCCGGAGATCAACAAAAAGCAAATCTATCAGCAGTTTGGTTCTCTGTCTGCGTTCCTTACCAAAACAGAAGAACGTGGCTACACCACGGATTCTCCCGATACCGAGTCCTCTCCCCCGGATAGACCGCTTGATGAACCACGGATAACTGTAGATATAAAAACTGCATATGCAGCCTTAAAAAGGGTTTCCTGTCTGAGTGATGAACAAATATGGACTTGTGGTAATACCAATATCATGACACTCTACAACCTGCGTGGAAATCTAGTTAACACAATCCAAACCAAATCAGGGAAAAGGCCAAGTGACATAGCAGTGACTATGAGTGGCGATCTTGTTTATGCTGATGCATTAAATAGAACTGTAAACATAGTGACGAATACACAGATACAGGAACAGGTCAGACTACGGGGGTGGAGACCTAGTTCTATCTGTAGGTCCTTCTCAATCTCTGGTGACCTCCTGGGTTTTTTTATCAGTGATGATGGTGAACAAGCAAAGGTTGTGCGTTATTCTGGCTCAACAGAGAAACAAGTTATTCAGTACGATGACAAAGGACAATGTCTATATTTATCTTGTTATCATAATAAAATCTGTGAGAACAGGAACCTAGATATCTGCGTGTCGACAACCAGTGCAGTAGTGGTGGTCAATCTGGCCGGGAAACACCGGTTTACCTACACTGGTCCTCCCTCTACTACCAAGGGATCATTTGTTCCACGCGGCATCACAACAGACAGCAAGGGCCAAATCCTGATTGCAGACTTGAGCAACTGCCATATCCACATCATTGATATGGACGGACAGTTTCTCCGCTATATTGACAACTGTGTTTTATTAGATCCATCTGGTTTATGTGTTGACACCAGAGACAATCTCTTTGTTGCTGAGTTCAGAACAACTCACGTGAAGAAAATCAAATACTAGTATAACAAATAAACACTTACAATACAAGCATTTTGAAAGTATAACATAGGTTATACGTACAATTCTGAATGTCTACAAAAAAAGTACTGTGTGTATGAAATAGGTTTAGATTCGAATTCGAACAAATTATGGAGTATCTTATCATTTATTATTTCATTAAAATTATTTTTTTATTTCATGTTATTGTGGTTAGCTACAATGTATATAGTGGATGTTTTTGGTTAGAAGCGAACTATTAGCTCACTTTTCTGTTTGTAAATATGTTGGTGACAGCATGGTTTGGATAAAGTTAGCAGGTATATATAAAAATGACGTTTATATTTGTTTTGTTTATATTGCGCTTGAAAACTGTATTCTACAGTATTATGATATTGACCCTTTTGACACTCTATTGTGCGATATTGCGAAGTACAGTGATATGGGTGTTTTAATATTAGCTGGAGATTTTAATAGTCGGGTAGGTGAATCGAAAGATTATGTTGAATATGAAATGTTGGCATACCATATGTTAAATAACATAACCGCATGTTTGTCATATGATAAGGATTATACCTGATCACGTAGATCGGAAGACAAACAGGTCGTAAATTACTTGAACTATGTCGAGCCTCTGGTCGCAGATTATGTAATGGCAGGGTTTCCTGGGACACTCGGGGCATATATAGGTTCGAGAGTCATATATTACGTTTGAGTTGATAAAGACGATTTTGATGCCACCGAGAGTGTTACTGTAAGGACCAGGCAAAATATATCACAATGATGGGACCGGTACAAACAGGCATGGGACAATGACTTTTTTTTTATAAAGGAAAAGCAAGGGACAGAAACTTTTTAGTACATGTGTATTAAGTATCCATGGGTCAAAAACTTTAATCAAAGGCCTAAAGGGCCTACGAGTCTCGCTCTGAACGTGTTGTCAATATTTTGATGTATTTGTTATTATTACATTGTTAGTAATACATAAAAAAAATCTGTCTTTTGTAAATAAATTTAACATAGGTGAACAAAGATTACAGGGCTCATTGTGGCAGACATCACCTTTATGAGACCAGCTTTATCATATTAAATTATATGATAATAATATTTAGATCCTATTTAAAAAAGTATCTTTCACGATTCATGATTTTTTCTATCTTTGATATGTTGTAGCGAGTGATAATAAGATACTTCTATACTTAATTCATGATTTTTTGAATTTTGCGTGTTGAAAGCAGAAAAGAGTCAATAAATGTCTGATTCCTCAATCATCAACTCGTGTCAGTACTTTCAGTACATTGATTCAACACGTTCTGTTGACATTTCCATGATAGACTGGCAATTCCTGCCAGACTGGCAATGCATAATATCGTAGGATAGAGACAAAGGACCGGTATATTTCAATGACGAAGAAATAGGAACTATTTGCATAATTTCGCACATTATCAATTCACGTTTGTGCTCAAAATCCACTCCAAGAGATCCGATAAACAGCAAGTGTCTTCTCGCATCGCGAGCTGGTTTTTTTTTAAAATAGATTTTACTCTTAATATGGAACAAGGTTTTCCCCGTGTAAGTTGTCGAATTCATGGGCGGCCATTGAACAAAAACTACTTTGATTTGTTTTATTTTTTAAACATCAAGAAAAACCTTTAAAATATATGTGTAAAAAAAGATAAGATTGTTTAACCATTTCAAATTGGCAATCATGCAAATAAAAGAGGTTAATGAATGCACTATTTTCATTAGCGCATGAATAATGTAGTGCAAAATTTTCGCAGAAAAGGCTATGATAACAAGAACTCGCTCGCTTCGCGAGCCGACTTAAAAATGAGTTACAGTTCTCAACACAAGAGAAACATTTATCATTTTTAAAAAATATATTTTTTTTAAACAAAAAATCTTCTAAAAAATCATTTCAGAAGAAGTTACTCCCCTTGTTTTACAAAACTGACAATTGCTACATTTCACTAACACAAAAATTCTCTGAAAAGATATCTTGCCTTAAAATTAGAAAACTTATGCAATTCCGAGAAAAATTATGCCTTATACCTGGTATTTCCAATTACATTAAGGTTTTAAAAAAATATGGCTTAAGCAAAGAGTTCTTCTGAAAGTGAAAGTCAATATTATTACTAGAGTAGTTTGACTCTTGCTCTTAAAACCTCATAAAAATATCTACTCCTTGAGAGGTACCAGTGTACAACAGGGTTCTCAAGACATAATACTTTAGGTCAAAGGGAAGTAATTCAAAAACTACATTTTGACAAGTACACTGGGAGTAAGATGTACTCCATGTACAACAATAACATCAAATTTCATGTGGGACCCCTATGCTATAGGAAAATAAGCAATAAAGACAGATTTTTGTTTTATTCAGTTCATGTACAAAAAAAATGGTTAAATATTACGTATACAATGAAAGGGTTTTTAATATTATAAATTTGTTCACAAGTTCAAGCATCAGATGTCACTATCCAACACAATGTAACCTAGTGGTGCCTATGATCGGGTTGTCGTGGTCGCGGAGCCGCTTTGATGATGTCATCGACTCGTAGGATCATTTCGGCGGCCTCGGAGGCACTCATCAATACCTGGCGCTTCACCTGGAAGGATTCGGTGATCCCAAGCTTCTCCATGTCTCCTACCTCGCCTTCCTTCATGTCTATAAATAAAACAGCGAAAATTAAATTACTATCAGACTGACGTTTGTCCTTCTTAATGCATTCAGTAACCTTTAAGATGTATTTCAACATGAAAATCCATTGGCAAATCATAAGATTATAACAGATATTTTATGTCAATTGTAATTCTTGTCTTCATTAAAATGAAATGACCTCCCTCATTTTGACAACACAGTGTTTTAATACAATATACTTTGATTGCTTTTGATTCTTTCAAAGTTATTTGTACTGACTTTGATTACATGTAAACACTAGGATTAATTCCTGATTTATAGTCAACATACGAATTCAAAATATCATACTTCCATCATCTTGCAATTTAACTTTTCTAATATCACTGCTTTACAACTCCATTCCTCTATATTAATTTTTCTACCTTGTAAAAAAACACAATCACTGTCTTGACCTTAAACAAATCTTATTTATTTAAGTCCGTCAATGGTAAAACTTGCATGGCAATGACCCTTCAGCCTATATTATCGTATTCCTTACTGCCAAAAAAGTATTCAATAATCCCGACCATTATCTTATTACATGTACAATAGTATCGGTCATTATTTTGCTATTACATGTACTTTATGATTATCTCTTGGTTTACCACGTTGCTCCAGCCTCTATATTCAGTTGTTCCAGCCTCTTTATTCATCTAGATAATGTCACTTTACTTACTTAGTCCCATGGTGTGTTTCCCTGCTGTGTGTAGAGCCCTTAGTTCTGAGACCAGCTGGGCACTGTCATATCCAGCGTTGTCAGCAATGGTGGTAGGTAGCTGGAAAAAAAATTGGTTTGTTAGCCAATCTTCCACAAACACTTTATAAACCATAAATGCTTGATTTATCTGAAGACTTGCATCAGTCAACTAAACCCTTTCTCGAACCAATAGTCAAAGAGAAATGATAAAAAATAGCTGTATTGGAAATGGGGAAATTTCAGTCATGTTAAATAGAGTTTACTATGTGACATTCTCTTTGTCTTCTTTTTTACCACACCTATACTTTAATATACACTTTTTAAACAAAATTACAAGAAAGAGTAACATACCATTCTCAAAGCCTTGGCGTAAGCCTCCATGGCCACAGCTTCCTTCCCAGGAGTCTTTGCTGCCAGCTTAGAGACAGCATCAGCCATCAGCATCTCGGCACTTCCTGTAAACATCAACACAAATTTTAACGAGGATTTAACCTTACTGTCCAACGATTGATATATGCTCTGATTTATCACACACTGAATACTGAAAAGGTTTTACTTTCACTGTTTTTGGATGAAATATGTTTCTGTTAAATCAAGTACATCACTAAATATCATGTACATGTACATGCACATACATATATTCATAGATGAATTTGGAAATCTGCTACATCAAATCTAAATGTCCTTGTTGAAAAATCTATTTTTGCCAAATATCTTACAAATCAAATAAACATGTAACAGGTTGACAGTACCTCCACCGAACACAGTCTTGGTTTCTTTGACGGTCTGGGTCAGGACACACAGGGCGTCGTGGAGGGACCGCTCAGCCTCGTCCAGGATTTGTTTGGTGGCGCCCCTCAGTACAATGGTACAAGCCTCCCCCATCTCCACTCCTGTCAGTCAACAGGAGAATAATTAACACAACACTCCATATGCCCTCATTGTAACAATTATTACAGTAGATATGTAAAATCTGCCATACACATTTAACAATTTTTAATTCACATTTCATTGCAGAGAACACTTACAAAAAACTATTAAGATGAAGATTTAAAATCTGCTTATTAATAAATGTTGAATTTCAAAACCCTCCCAGGTTTAAATGATAAAATTCTTTGTGCAGGACCACCATGGTTGCTAGCTATTCAGCTTTTTTATTCAATGCAGTAAGATACATATGTTTTTATCATACTATGTGTATAATTTCCCTATTGATACTTTGAAGTTCAAAAACTTACAAGTAATAAACCTAATATAATATTACAGTGGAACCTTAACGCAAACATACCAGAGAACTTAATGAGTTTGTCCTCGCCAATCATGACTTCTTCAATCAGCTTACATTTTCCTAGACGAACGCTCTCAGGGGCGTCAAACGTGGACACAATTTCACCACCTTAAACACAAAATTACATACAGGTCATTTTGGACTTAATATGATAGTTTAACCCGTAAACCTATGACCTAAATATCAACATGCAATATTCTCTTCATATAACGGTATTAAGTGGACCATTAAGCTATTTAAAAATGTAGAAATAAATGGTTTTCAAGGTTTTCATTGTAAACAGTTTGAGACATGTATACAAGTCAGTCAATTTGGTGACCCTTAAAAATACACAGGTCTTCAGCAAACAATTGCACAAAAGCAATTTAGTACATTTCAAAATGGTTGTATCTAGAGAATCTGTTTGAATGACTAGGACTTCTGTTTGACTGTAAAACAATATTGAAGGGGCTGAAGGGCAAATATAATGTATATTGTCGTTTTTAAAAATATATCCTCTGTCAAATCTTTTAAAAATGTTATTTTCATTATTTTCTATATCATTAGCAGAGGCAATAAATAAAATCACAATTTTATATATTGTCACCGACCTTTCGATTAATTGTGACCAATCTTAGATAGTACAACAATATCAGATTCTTTTTTGAATTCAAAGGACAACTCTAAACAAATATGCAAGAATATTAAGATAGATGGAGATAACTCTGAAATCTGTACAATGATTCAGTTGAGAGGATTTTAAATAAAGATGGCATTCAGTGTGAGCCGTACACACCTGTAACCAATGCCAATCTCTCCACTCCTTCAAAGTCTGCATGTTCAATGGCCATCACCCCGGCATCAGCAAACAACTGCTCAGGGTAGTTGTAGATTAATTGCCTGGAAACATAAAAATAGTTTCAAATGATAGATACAACATCATTTAAATATTTAATTCTATGTTTTTGACCAGGATATACCTTGAAAATCTAAATATCATAAAGTTTAAGGAGCTGATAAATACTTATATAATTTAGAAAAGCTTAAACCTTTGTCAAAATTTTATATTAAGAAAATTTTCAAAGTCTGCCCTTCCTAAAAAAAACCAAAACATACAACCTACTGTATTTCTACTTCTTTTGCTCTTTTTTACATATGCATGCACTCGTGATCCTTGCCCGTTTTCGTATTCATTTGTATATGTTTATATTGTTTTTAAAAGCCTCATAAACCAGTGAACTGGTCTTGGGTGAACAAAAAATAAATAAAGTCTTAATTTTAGTTTTCCATCAAAAACATTAAATAGTGGGGAGTCCCCATCCATCATAGGAACAAAATTACCAACTCCAACTCATTACCTTAGAGGCCTGGATAATTTTCCATGAGCTATCATCATCATCTACTACTAAATGTCTTTTAACTTTGTTTACACTTACCTATTGATGAACACATTACAGCCATGCTTGATGATTTTGTTGACTTTGTCTCTCATCTTTTCCTTTTCTGCTAATTCTAGTTCAGCTACTTTTGAGACAGCATCTACTTTCACTTTGCTTCCAAATACCTTTAACACAAACTCAGGTAATTAATAATACTTTTCAAATTTCAAGGATTAAGATTTATTAAGAAGGCATACCCTTCACATCTTTATACCAAGTCTATCTGGATTACCTTTAAGGCTTAATATTGTACAGGCTGAATGGCCCAGCCTGCAGTGTGTTTATACAAGAGGCCCATGGGCCACATCGCTCACCTGAGGAACAATAGGTATGATAAAATCAGCTTAATGGAGTCATAATACAAACTATCTGGACAATGTACAATAATACATGTAGATCCTGTATAAATAAAATCCATTTTCCCCTGGATATTCTTATGTTTATAATCATTAGTCCCCTTTCTGACAGGATGATTTTATAGTCATGTCATATGTTGAGTATTGCAGTTCTCAAAAAGATCCTTAACAATAGTTTATACATCGGATATAAACGTACATCAAACTCTGAACCTTCTCGTGAGGCCAAAGAATTGTCCTGGGGCCAAAGTCTTAATAATTATAAAGAATCATCTGGCTGATTAGTTTCTGAGAAGATTTTTAAAGATTTACCCTATATATTCCTTTGTTAAACTTTGACCCCCCATTGTGGCCCCACCCTACCCCTGAGGATCATGATTTTCACAACCTTGAATCTACACAACCTGAGGATGCTTTCACACAAGTTTCAGCTTTCCTGGCTGATTAGTTTTTGAGAAGAAGATTTTTAAATATTTACTCTGTTTATTCCTATGTAAAATATCGACCTCCCATTGTGGCCCAAACCTATCCCCAGGGGTCATGATTTTCACAAATTTGAATCTACACTACTTGAGGATGCTTCCACACAAGTGCCAGCTTTCCTGGCTAATTAGTTTCTGAGAAGAAGATTTTTAAAGATTTACTCTATATAATCATATGTTAAACTTCGATCCCCCATTGTGGCCCCAACCTACCCCCAGGGGTTATTATTTTCACAACTTTGAATCTACACTACCTGAGGATGCTTCCACACAAGTTTCAGCTTTGCCGGCTGATTAGTTTCTGAGAAGAAGATTTTTAAAGATTTACTCTATATATTCATATGTTAAACTTCGATCCCCCATTGTGGCCCCAACCTACCCCCAGGGGTTATTATTTTCACAACTTTGAATTTACACTACCTGAGGATGCATCCACACAAGTGTCAGCTTTTCTGGCTGATTTGTTTCTGAGAAGCAGATTTTTAAAGATATACTGTATATATTCCTATGTAAAACTTCGATCCCCCATTGTGGCCCCACCCTACCCCAGGGGGTCATGATTTTCATAACTATGAATCTACACTACCTGAGGATGCATCCACACAAGTGTCAGCTTTCCTGGCTGATTAGTTTCTGAGAAGAAGATTTTTAAAGATATACTGTATATATTCCTATGTAAAACTTCCACCCCCCCCCCCCATTGTGGCCCCACCCTCAGGTGAGCTAAAAAGATTAAGTTTACAATACAATAAGTTGTTAAAGTTGGTTTCTGGAAGAACAGACTTTGAACATTTTCTTAATAAATATTGACAATTTTTTTACTTTTTTAATCTTTAGTTTTTAAGATCTGTGTACAAACATAGAATTGTGAGCAAATCTTTGTATCTTGCTTATAATTCGAAGCTTAACACTCAAATATGGTTAGTAAATAGAAATTGTAAACAATTAAACACAATAAACATGCACTATACCAAATAAAGAACACAATTTATTTTTTCGAAATGAATCATATATATATACATGTATATCTCGTTTTCGAGATGCGGTAGACTGGCGATGCCTGTCATAAGACCAGTCTATCGCAATGAATTGCCAGTCTACGATATATGGAATAACGAGCCATTCTTTATAAGTATTTTCGCAATTATCTCAAATTTGGAACAGAAATCGCCTATAATTTTTGCAATTTATATTTTCCCTTCCCTAAGGATGATTTATGCTAAATTACGTTAAGATTAACTCGGTAGTTCTTGAGAAGAAGATTTTTAAAAATGCACCCCCTTTTTCTACAGTTTCAAGGTTTTCTCCGCTTTGAATACAGATCGGACTTTTATTTCTGCAATTTATATTCGCCCTCCCATAAGGATGCTTTGTGCCAAATTTGGTTGAAATTGGATAAGCGGTTTTAGAGAAGAAGTTCAAAATGTAAAAAGTTTACAGACGGACAGACGGACAGACAGACGGACGGACAGACGGACGACGGACAAAATGTGATCAGAATAGCTCACTTGAGCTTTCAGCTCAGGTGAGCTAATAAAAACTACAATACCTTAATTTTGTCTGTGTCCATAGGTGTATTGGCGACTAAGATCTTGGCATTTTCAATTCTCTTTGGTTGGTTTACTCCAATTTTCTTATCCAACAAGAAACCTGTCATCAAAGCAGTCCATTAATAAAGCAGAACCAGGCAATAGCCTTATTTGTTTTCATTAATCCACGAATTCACAAGAACTAGACTGGGATGAATCGCATTACACTGTTCCAAATGAGATCATAGTTATCTCTTATAACAACTATCAATCATATACTGTTTATGGGTATTTAAAAAATAATAATTGAATACAGTATTATTCATAATTTTGTAAAATCTATTTAAAGTTTAAGCAGTTTGTTTCAAAATAAATAGCTGGTCAGGAGAACTTTATAGTTAACACTGTACCAGAACTTGCTTTTGATAAAGAAAAGTTTGCTCAACAACATGAACAGAATGAAATAACAACAGAAAATTAACAAGATAAGTTACTACTTTGTCTGGTTTCAAGTTGTACCACCATTATTAAGTAATTACATTCAAATTATAATCCTGAATATGTACTGTAACTCCCATGTACTGTAACTCCCATGTACTGTAACTCCCATGTACTGTAACTCCCATGTACTGTAACTCCCATGTACTGTAACTCCCAAACTTACCTTCATCTAAGTAGGAGTCTTGTAATCCTCCACCAGATTTCTTGATTAAGTGAATTGCATCTAGATTGCCACTGCCCTATTAACAAACAACAAATAAACGTCCAAATGTCATATAATCTGCAGTGAGGACATAATTAATCAAATTGGAAATTAAATTTGTAAACATTTCAAGCATTCAAGTAAAACTTGAAGAAACTGTTTTAATGGGGAAATAAGAGATCTAATGGGAAACTCTACACTTTGCTCATTTTGTAACAGTGCACAATACAGAAATGAGACCGGTTGGAGGACTAACAGATAATAGCTTTAGCGTATTTCCTATAATTCATTTGCACAATTCTTAAAACAATTCCAAATTTCTACAATGATGAGGTAATAAAACAATTCAAAATTTCTACAATGATGAGGCATTTTTACAAGAAAATTACATGAAAATTTATGACAGTGACAGCATCCTTCGAGCTGGCCCACTCCAAAACACTTACAGAATCAACTATGATAAAAAGATCAACAATTTGAACTCTGCTTCACCTTTAACCTGAGAACTGCGTCCACGGCTAGCTTGGAGAAGTAATCCTTGTACTGGGTGAGGATCTTGGAGCTGAGGGTTGTGCGGGCGATGTTCATCAGATCTTCTCGGAATTTAACCTCGTTGTTTCTGTAAAACACGGACATTTTATAGTGAATATAATCACCTTCATCACATCAGAACCAAATGATACACTACGTAATCCCCTTGGTCTTAAAAATGTCCATAAGCAAAACATTGAAAAATCTTATAAATTTCCATCAAGATAGCTAGCTTATTTTCAATGCAAGTAATTTAGTTGGATATGTTTACATCTGCCAGAATTTGTTCATTGTGGGTATATTGTCAAGGAAGCTGACACTTTGAACTTTGGAAAAGTATTATTATAATCATTTTTGGTTTTTCTAGAAACTATTTAACTGTCTTTAGATAGTTTTCACAAACTTTCAAAAATCACAGTACATGGCTTTACATTTACTCTTGTCCGATACCGATTGACAATTCTAAATATTGTCTGTGGCACGCCTTCAGTCCACATACATATGATAGGTATGTTGCATACCAACTGTGTAAAAGATCATTGCGTATACAGCTCAGATGATTACATGTTTCACCTACCCATTGTCCCGAGCAAAGCTCTGTAGAGCCCGCCGTGCCTCATCTGTGGCCTTCCTCCAGCCTGTGATGATTGTCTGGGGGTGGATCCTTTGGGAAATCAACGCCTCTGACTCCTGGAACATCAAGCTTATTTTATTATCAATTTTCTTCCGATAACTGCTGACTATGATCATTCAAATTTTGTTACATTTATACGTGTATTGCTAAGACTTCAAGAATCTCAGTTGCCCTTTCGTGTGAACATCTTTCTATTTTGTATTTGTAGATGGGTGTATCTATTCCAGAGACTAGTTACTTACCCTCAGCAGTTCACTGGCCAGCACCACGACTGATGTGGTCCCATCCCCTACCTCATCGTCTTGGACTTTTGAGATGTCTGAAAAATCAAACTCAGTACATTGTATATCCTCTCTCAATGCACAGACTGCATGATTATAAAATGTGATCGTAAGAATAATCATTTCATATTTAATCAAGTTGCTCATAACTACGGTAAGTAAATATATATAGAGGATATCTATATTGTGTGATTTTATATTTGCTTTATCCAACGAGTTGAAATGGTGTATATATTCCCAAGGCTTGCCCAGCGAATATACTGTAACCATTTCAACTCGTTGGATAAAGCAAATATAAAATCACACAATTATAGATGTTCTATTTATCTCATACTATTAATATTTGATTTATATTTTGAAGCTTTTGAGACAGTCCCTTATATGACCAAAATTGATTTTTTTTTTTAAAGATTAAAAACGATGATGCAACGTTGTGTTATGCAGTTATTGTGACCTTGCACAATAGAATTGAGTAAGTCGTTTCAGAGATATATCTAACTGTTATAATGTAAAGTTTCACTGAAATAAACTTTGAAATAATTCTTAAGCTCTAAATAATTTTTCTTTGAGCTTATTCATTTGATTAAATGGAAATACTGATCAGAAGACTTGAATTATCAAGTTTGTTGACATAAACAAAGTTTCAAATGCTCTTTAGTTTGAATTGACTCGAACAAGGAACAGTTGTTGATGTTTTATAACACAAACACCTGCCTAATGATTCGAGATTGAAAATAGTGAACAAGGATGCTTACTGATGGTGGAATCAAAGTCTTATGAAACATTATTTCGGTAAGTTCTTGTATTATAAACACAATCTGTTTTCATCGCGTCGTCAGGATGAACTCCTTGATATAGTTAATGTAATTTGCAGTTTTATAAACTACACAAAGCAAATTGAAAGTTTGAAGGGGTAAACTGATCAAAAATCTTGACAAACAAAAAAAAAGGTCTTTAGGTCTTTTGGTTACGGTTATGTATAACTGTGGAAAAAAAGTGAGGGGGGGGGGGGGCAATATCCCGGGTTCCGATGACTATGCTTCGCAGTTGTGTGTTTTCCTTCATATTTGTAATTTAAGTCTTAAGTTTGTCAAAATCCATTTTATATCAATTTTTGTAGCTGATATAGTTATGTTGAAAGTACTAGCAAATCTTCGAAAATAGGTCACTGAAGCGTTGAAGCGAGGGGCTGTGTCAAAAATAGTTCAGACTGGAAGTACCGTATTTGATAAAGCATAACCCGTTTGAAATAGCAAAGGTTTATCACACGGGTAATATACACTATAGGTATGAGATAATCTCTCTCTCTCTCTCTTTATTTGCTTCTATACATACCAACTAAGATTTTTGCTGCTGGGTTGTCAATTCCAATGGATTTCAGGATAGTAGCTCCATCATTAGTTACTTGAATTCCACCAGAGCTTTGTAAAATTTTGTCCTGGTGTCAAACAAAAATACATAGAGTAAATATTTTTTAATGGAAAGCATTTATTTTGTTAAAAAATGACTTACTAAAGAGCATTTATGACCAAAAATTCATATATAGTTGATAAAAATTATAAATACAAAAACGTGGCTTTGATTTCATCAGAAGACATTTTTCTTTTTTAAGTAACAGAGATATTTTTGTACTCTTACCTTTTTTAGAAAAATATGGTTTTACTTAGATTATATGAATTGCAGAAATTTTCAAACACCCCAAATAAAAGAAAATCTAACTTACCATCCCTTTTGGCCCAAGCGTGCTTTTAACCAGATCTCCAATAGCAATGGCTCCAACAAAGGAGGACTACAAGACGAAGTGGCAGTAAAGGTTCATAAGAGGGTTTATAAAGCAACTTTAAAAGTTATGAACTAAAACATTGTTGACGACAGACAACCAATCTCACACCTGACCATCAATGAAGTTTCATCATCAATCCTAATAATAAAACAAATAAATTGTTCTTCCTCTGTCAACTGTGGCTAATAATACTGAATATTGAAAATTTCAGTGGATTTGCCTAGTCAATAAGGATATGCAAAATTAGGCTGTGGATGTCTATACTCTGTCCAAAGTTTTTGCTTCCACCGCTTTTCACTTGATATTTCGATAATAATAAATACCTTTGTGCTCAAACTACGTTCATCCACTATTATGAAAAATGTCCAGATTATCTGTTTTGAAACGCCCCCCTCTACCACTTCAGGTTTCAATACACATCCCAAAATAGAAAGTCTACAGAGATTTTGCATTGCATCAGCCATTAATAAGCCCGGATGATAACGTTGAAAAAATGCGCGAGGTGTCCCGAGTACTTCTGAATGGTGAAAAGATGTAAACACTTTCCATTATAAATCTCTGTGAGAAATTTGTTTTTGTTCCTGTAAACTTTAATTAGTGAAAAGGGATAATGAAGTTATCTTGGCTATTTTCCATTTCACCGTTTTCAAGTGTACTTCTTTCACAGGTATGTGTATTTTTATTAAAAATCAGCAAAAAGTGATGGAAGCAATAAGTTTGGACAGACTTATAAGTACAAAATGACGGTAAACTTCATTTAAGTTATACTTGTATATGGTTAAAATCAAATCCATACACATGCACAAAAAAAAAGGTCTACTACATCATTGATCTAAGGACATAAACCCGTTCTTTAGGAGTACATGTAGCATTATGAATGACACAATCGTTGAATTAAACTGATTTTTAGAAAGCTTCAGTTAAATAGTTATATTTACATTATCCAGTGTCTTTGCCTGTGATAACACTACATATCGATTTTGTACTATATAACCCATAATACACATGACGCCAAATTGAGGCGCCAGCGGGGTTTGCTTATTTATATATAAATATTTAATCGTACGATGGCCTAAAATTATATAAATATAAGTAATAAGGAATCATTCTTTAAATATTATGAGGTGATAATTTCGGTCGTGGCATGATCAAATCTATCATAAAGCCCTTCGGGCTTTATTGGATTTGATCACAACCCGACCAAAGTTATCACCTCATAATACTCAAATAATGATTCCTTATTCCTTATATCACTCACCAATCGTGCAGTTTCTGCCTTTTCCTCCTCTGCTCCTGCATTAAAGATCTGTACTGGATTTAGGGACATCTTAAAAAAGATAACATTCTCTTAAATTTTCATGTCCCAAAGTTGTTCTCAAGCTAATATCTTGAGAATTGAGCAAATTGAATTAGAATTAAGATTACTTGAGAATTGAGCAAATTAAATTAAAATGAAGATTATAATTTATATACACATGTATCATATTTTAATAATAAAAAAAATTGGTATTTTTAATATCACATAAGAGCAGTTTGTGCTTTCAAATAAATATATGCTTTTTAAGACTTGTTTTCTCCTAATACGCTTAAACTATATCAGAAAACGTCGAGGGTAAAAGCTTGAGAGGGGAGCCTGTCTGATCTAAGCATTGGGGAAGGAGGGTCAACAATTTAGACATGACTTGTAAGAATTCCTAAAATAAAACATTTGAAATTGAGAATATATCCCATTTCACAAACCAAAGACAAAAAAATAACCAAATTTTAATAGAAAAGCACGATTTAGGGATTCCTGTCTATAAACCAATTGAACGTGTGACATCATGTTTTTAATTCATGAAAAGCACATGGTTACCATGCTTATGAGTTTATCACTCATTGAAATAAATAATTTCACAATTTCTACATCTATTAGTTTTGTTCAAATAATCATAACATATATTCAAATAAGACAAACCATATTTATGTTGAATGAGGTGTCCTTCTTTCTAAATAATCCCAGTAAACTAGAAAAATATATTTAGTCTCGAAGCTTCCCTTGTTAAACTAAAGAAACTTCCGGTAAAATATTTTGTATTTCGAACCCGATTCGTTCTCAATCTGAACATGCTGAAGGGGGGGGGGGTCTCAAAATTCCGTCACATCAGGTGATACTTGTCAGAGAACCGCAATTGATCTGAGATCATTATAGGCCCTTCATTGTGTGTATGAATTCAAACAGGCAAGACGCGCCATCAGTTATGGAAACTTCAAAGGGGGTATTCAAAAGGGGGAGGGGGGGGGGCGATCTACGCTCAACATACTGACAGAACCCATGAACCCCCAACCTCAACCACTCCTTCTAATAAAAAGAACAAAAACTAAAAAATAATAATAAACAACCCCATCAACTTCACCGCCCATAATCAAAATCGTAATTTTGCCTTGTATGGGAGAGCATAATGCCTGTCGAATCTCCCGCGACTTTAAATTAAAATTAAATCATGTAAATCTCTTATACAGTATAGTACATACAGTATAGTACAAGTATACTCTAGCACTGCATTATCTGACCAATAACAAACATAGATCTATACTTTTCTTATTTTCATTTCTATTCACTGCTTATTTTCTTTGATTCACAGATTACATTACAACTTGATCTCAATCTTTGACTTAGCTAGAGCTATTGTTTATTAAACGTTATTTGGAATGGGCAAGATCATTATGTATTTTTGTCGTTATCTAAAGCTGTTAAGTTTTATATGTTTTCTGAAATAGTTCTAGATCTAACACATAAAAATTAAAAAGTATAGTAAAAACAGTTTTACCTAAAAGGAAGCAATTTTTAATCACAGAATTTAAAAAGAAATGTCCACTATGATTCGAACCCCCTCTCAGCCAAGAGGCACTGTCAACAGTTCTCTGCCTATCATATGTGGCTTAATTTGGAAACCTGTATAGCTTTTGTGTTTATAGAATGAAAACACGCTATTGAATGCATCGTCAAATATAATACATGTACATGTATGTAAACAATGTACACGTATACAAGCCAAGAATCCATATTTTATCAACATTCGAACAAAGGACTATATATGATATGGGCCTGTCATGGCCCCCTAAAATGAAATGTCCACTATGATTCGAAGCCCCTCTTAGCCGAGAGGCATTGTCCACAGTCATCCGCCTATCACACTAGGCTACGTTGACTCATAACAACCATTGTGAATAACTTTTATAGTTTGACAATTATAAATCAATTTTTTAAGTTTTTGTGAAAACCACGAATTTTGATCCATAATGGGTCTAGATTCCACTTATATAAAAAAGAATGAAACCTTATCCTTTTAATAGAAGTACTTTTAGTTTGGAGTATACATGTAGAACCATTCATGCCACAAAATTGCAATGAGTAGCACAGTAAAAAGTCAAGATTTAGGCACAAAATGCCGTGCGGCTTAATTTGGAAACCTATATCTTTTGTGTTTATAGAATGAAAACACGCTATTGAATGCATCGTAAAATTTATAATACATGTACATGTATGTAAACAATGTACACGTATATGGAGGGTAATCGTGTTCAAAAATCCAGACATGTAAACTTGTAAATCCGAATATGCAATCGTGTTGATGTGTGAGCCTGAGCATGAATATGTGTAATTCTGATCGTGTAACCTATAAAACTCGGGCATAAACACATGTAAGATTTGACTCAGTTCCTTCGCAATAACGGCATGATGCACATTTTGCAACTTTATTGTTTACATTAGTTAATTAAACCTTCAACTTTGCACACTTTCAATCCGTAGTTTCTGCGTTTGTAACTTCAGGCTCGGCAATAGCACATCTGACATGATACAAACTGACAAATGTAAAGTCTACAAGTTTGTCGAATTTTGACATGACCTTATATGGCAACTGCCTTGCTGCGGGAAAAGGCATGCCGTAACCGCCGGACCGGAATGAACGAAAAATAAACATAATATTCAGCTAAACTGTTGCAATAAGCTTTTAATGAACGACACCTTTTCTATCGAAAACACGGGTATTATTTTTAGAAAAGAAAAAAAAATTGAGGTATGATTGAAACTGGACCAAACAGGAAGAGGTTCATGTAGAAAAAAAATCGTTGCCGATGTGACGAATGCGCTAATTTCCGTAATATAATTCTCATGGTATTATTAAAGGAAATGCCTAATATCTTATATCTCTAAAAAAAAAATTGACATGTAATTTAAACTGGAATATAAGTAAATGCGTACTCTTTTCTAGAAATGAGACGGATCAAGAAATTTCCTAAGGGGGTAAATATATTTTGAGCGGCATGGGGTTCGAAGACCGCCGTGAGGTCCCATGTAACTCCATTGCTTCTGAATTCTAAGAATTTTGAGAGTGAATTTTTAACCGGGTTTCCAATTATTGAAATAGTAAAAATTACAGACGGGCGAGCGGCTGTCAAAAAGGTACCCTTATTGTACCGATAGCTCCTCGAACAGTTTTCAAGATAGGAAGTTGTTCTTTTGCAGATCATTTATACATATATATCAGAAGTATGCAAATTGCTAGGATTTTGATTTCTGATAATTTATAAAAATATCAGCTGTTGAACTTAGTCATTTTTGGGCAAAAACATTGCATATAGAGTACCCCATTTTTACTCTTGTTATTTTTCTGAATTAGTTAGAATAAACGACCTGCAAGGATTTGGTAATTTTTTGCGGAAAAATTCATGTTACTTTACATGTATTTATACTTTTTGTTGTTGTGTAAGTGAAAGATAAATAATAACACAATCTTCAATAATAATAAAAAAAACTAGCGCATATATTTTGTGCGCCGTAAATTGAAGTTTTACTATGGGAGGCACTGTAGCTCAAGGATCGTCCATCAGTATTTTTAGACAGGGAGCTACAGACCTGCAGCTAGTTCACAAGTGGCTGTAAAGCTGTATTATAATAGCTCTCCAGAAATTTTTTATCAGCCAACTTCACAGAGTGAGTCTGTATTGAACCGACATTCAAGACGTCATACTTAATCCCGTAATAATTGCTTAAAATAATTTTTAAAAAATGTCAATTTTTACCTGCATGATAGGCTTTTTTTCCTATATATTGCCGACAATGCAAAGAAACATTTCTTAAAATAATTTATACACATATTAATTTCACGACAGTTAACCTTATCTTTGGAATTTTTATTCATTTTTTTAAAGAGGGTGTCGCTTCTTATGTCTCATATTACCGGGTAATCACAATCTCAAAACCAATGTCTTTAAATAGTTTGTCTTTCTTATCGATAACTTTGCAACTCAGCTGACGGACCCCGTGTAATTTTTCGCGTGGGGGGGGGGGGGGGGGGGTCTTGTCACAACTTTGTGGTAGCATTTGGAGATATTTTCTTAATTCAGCCGAGGCCTATACTTTAACAATTTGTTGCATGTACTCTAATAACAGTGGCGTCGGAAGCAAATTGAAAGGGGGGGGGGGCTATACTAATCATGAAAAATATTGACAAGAATTCCCATAATCATGAAAATTCTAATCCGTGGGGGAGGGTATACCAATAACTCCAATCTTACCTGCCCAATCCCCCCCCTCCCAAATCATGAAATTCCTAATCCGTGGTTGTGGTGGTGGTGGTGGGGGGGGGGGGGGGGTGCTAGTATACCTACTATGACTCTAATTTTCGATATCACTATTAATATTTCATTTTCTTTAAGGTCTTTTAAGGAACAATTTAATTTGTTTGTTGCGAGGAAAAAGTGGGGGGGGGGGTTGAATCCTCCCTGTTGCTATGTTCCTAATGGTTAGGTCTAACTTGGCAAAAAATTGGGGGGGGGGGGGGGGGGCTAAGTCCCCCCCCCCTAGCCCCCACCCTCCCGGTTCAGACGCCTATGAATAAAAATGCGTATATATCTTTATTCACGTGTATTCAAACAGTCATCAAATGTAATTTTTTTCAGTTCTAAGTGGATATCTGAAGCCGATCGAATTCTTTACTCGCATCTTTTATACATTCTCTTGAGTAAATGTACACCAATCTCATAATTTAATTTTCCGAAAAATAATACTCTATGAAATGTTGTTATCCAGAGATAATATGATTATAGGCTTACCTAATATTTTTTTTTATTTATTCCGTTCCTATTCCGGCGATTACGGCATGCCTTTACCTGCAGCTAGCCTTTTTCTATCAGTGACGTCACTGTTTCCATATAAGGTCATGTCAAAATTCGACAAACTTGTAGACTTTACATTTGTCAATTTGTATCATGTCAGATGTGCTATTGCCGAGCCTGAAGTTACAAACGCAGAAACTACGGATTGAAAGTGGGCAAAGTTGAAGGTTTAATTAACTAATGTAAACAATAAAGTTGGAAAATGTGCATCATGCGAAGGAACTGAGTCAAATCTTACACGTGTTTATGCCCGAGTTTTATAGGTTACACGATCAGAATTACACATATTCATGCTCAGGCTCACACATCAACACGATTGCATATTCGGATTTACAAGTTTACATGTCTGGATTTTTGAACACGATTACCCTCCATACACGTATACAAGCCAAGAATCCATATTTAATAAACATTCGAACAAAGGACTATATATGATAAGGGCTTGAAATGGCCACCTAAAATGAACATCATCATTTTAAAACTGTAATTCTTTGTTTTCTTTTTTCAATTATATATGTAATGTTTTAACACAGTGTTCATTTTGATTCAACTGCCCACAATTTAGAAATATTACACCGTAACGACAGCCTTTTCCGCAATTTTTGATTTTTAGCATAAAACAGCTTGTTTTCAAGCAGTTTTTCTTTCAGAAAACATAGAGCGCATGCTTGAACAAACAAAATATTTTAATCAGAGATGTATCTAGTCAAGGCTAATAAGAAACAGAAAAAATTTCCTTGTTCAAGCATTTTCCCATTCATAAAAAGATAAGAAAAACGTCAATTTTTGACTTAATTTGATTGAATTGTAGAACTCACTTTTTATAGCGTCACTTCTGACGTCATATACTGCCAGTGAGTGCAAAGAAATCAAATAAATAGGTGGAAAATATAATTTACATCAATTCTTCTAAAATATAACACAACACTTTAAATATTGTACCAGAAACACTTTTAAAAATGGCGAATTATGGGGGCCAAATTTAACTCATATAATATATTATAATAGTTAAATTCTTTTTTTTATTGCTCCAAAAGGGGGATATACTATAGCATTGAATCATGATTTTTTGAAGTATACACTCTCATAACTGCAGCGGTGTGTGCATACAAATTGAGTAACGCGCGTTAGCGCGTTATGAAAATTTGTATGCACACACCGCTGCAGTTATGAGAGTGTATACTTCAAAAAATCATGATTTAATGCTTATATTTACATTTTTTTAACTTCTTGCCTTGTCTGCAAATGTGATTCATACCTTAAAATTCCTATCTTATCCTAAGGGTAAGTTAATATTAATGGAAGAGCCACAGTAACAGCCATAAGCGTGAACTTTGATTTTCGCTTGTGACGTTGCAGTTTACAGCGTTCAACGTTTGTGACGTCATAATAAAACTCATCAATTTGACCTTTGACTACTTGTTGCATTTAGAGGCATTTAAACATCACGGAATTTAATGGAAAAACACAGTAGAATGTAAATATAACGCCTTGTACGCCCCTGTCGTTTGCCACTGTGAACTTTCCCTGATTGCGATTTTTTTCTACTATAGTAGAAATGGAAAATATCCAAGATATCTTCATTGATAAATTATCCCTTTTCACCCATAAAAGTTTGCAGGGATGAAAACAAATTTATAATTTATTTATAATATAGATTTATAATATGAAATGTTTACATCTTTTCTCCATTCGGAAGTACTCGGGACACCTCGCGCAATTTTTCAAAGTTATCATCCGGGCTGATGCAATGCAAAATACTCGTAGAACTCCTATTTTGGCATGTGTATTGAAACCTGTTTCAAAACAGATAATCTGGACATTTTTCAAATTAGTTGATGAACGTAGTTTGAGCACAAACGTATTTATTATTATCGAAATATCAAAAGAAAAGCGGTGGAAGCAAAAACTCGAGACAGAGTATAGTACTGTGCCAAAAAGCATGCAGGGGACCGGTACAAATAAAATGATTGTTGTTCAGTTATATATATATACCCTGGCCAGATGGAGAGTAATTTTGCTACATCCTTAATTTTATCCTTTAAAACAATTCAAAATACTTAGATATGTAAGGTTAAAATTCGCCATCTTGAACGCGAAGGGTTAATGTCCTCTGAATGTTAGATATTTTAAAAGGTGAAATTAACCGTCAAAATAGCCCCAAGTGTCCCAAAATAATATACAGTACTGTATTATATTTACAGTATGTAGATTTAATATATTATGTGACGGGGTGTATGCCATCGAAGTGCTTTAAAATGAACAGAAATAAAAATCAAAATTTTAAAAGCTGTTCAATATATATGATATATATACATCCACGAAACATGACTCCCCCTATTTTTTACGGAAATGAATTGTAATTAATTCATTTCAATTATTATATATAGAAATTGACATGACTAAAATATACAGGATCCAGTTCTAACCAGTTTATCAATTGGTCGAAACCTTCAGCAACTAAGAAAAACACGGACTGCACGAAATAATCATGATGATGTCAGACTCAAATTTCGACGCAGACCTTGCTATTTCTTTAAGCTAACGTATTGATGTTCGAAGCCTATTCATTGAAAATCCGTTATAATTGTAGCAGCGAAAATCATCAATGACAAATATTGAATAGTAACTGTAAATCACATTGCAAAAAATAATAAACATTTAATCGGGAATTCGAAACTAGCATTTTTAAGATTTAAAAGGAATATTTAGGTGTTGGGAACTCAAGGTAACTGCGAGGTAGCCCCCCCCCCCACCCCCCCCCTCCCAAAAAAATAAGTTTGGAAATACAAAGAAAAAAAATACTGAAAGTTAATGAAAAGCGTGACAAAAACTTCTACCTAAAATTATTAGAGGATGTTAATTGCTCCCATTTTATATGAAGCTGAAAAAAAACTTTGAAATGAAATATGGCTCACTATCAGAGCAAACGACCTACAGTTGCAAAACGCGGGAAAGCAACGATGACGATTCTGCACGCAATTTTTTCTGATGCATGGTAATGGTGTACTTGCTCAGTTTCCCAACAAAAAAAGCCAGAATGTTTTGCAATATAGGTGTTAATATTCATAAAATATTATCTTATATACAAAAATATAACAAGATCAGAAGACCAAAGTCAGAGATCGATGAGAGGGATTAAACTTTCACTTAACTGCTCCTGTGATGATACTGGAAAGTGTTAACATATGGCTATATATAAATGCTTGAAAATTGAACCATCCCTCATATTCATGGTATGAGGGATGGTAGGATATGATACGACGCCTTTGCAACGTAGCACAGTGGGTTAGAGGGTTCACTATGTAGTCATGAGTTCGAATACGGCTAGGGATTTTCTAAATTTTACCTCTCCAAGAAAAATTTTAAATCGATTTTTTGGTTAAAACTTTGTAAAAAAAATTAAACCGGTGATAGTAATTTTATTATAATGCATGCACTTTAATTCGCGTTAATATTGACAGGTGTCCTATTCAACCTTAATGAATCAGTGGCCTAGCTAGACCAGAAACGAAGTGCGAAGGCCCCGGAGGCTCATGGATTCTGACGATTTTCTTACTAAAAATCATCGCAGAAATTAAAAGGAATGCTCACTATTTAAACATATTTTTAGGCAGTTAAAATTGTTTTGGTTATAGTTAAGGCATAAAATAAAATTACAAAACTTATTAATTAAAAGCTAAAAGAAGAAAACACTTTTGACGTTTGTTTTAGACCCAATCAAACCTTTTATTCTTAAGTTCATTTCACTTGGTTTATGTAATGAAAATATCAAAAAGCTGTGATATTCTATGGGGGAAATTTAAAATGATGTGTAAAAAAAATCTTTGCTTTATTATGTACATGCATTGTGTTCTGTTTCTTTAATATAGTACTGTAAGACCACGTTGCGTGTCTATATTTGGTAGTTTTATGTTTAGCATTGATAAATTTGTCGATGGAATAACTAAGTATGAACCTTAATACTTGAATTCTTTGTTTAATTTTTTTTTTCTTTCTTTCTTTTTTTTTTACTGAGTTTCTTCCTTTTTTCCCAAATGATGTGCATGCTCAGGCATAAAAGCATACATGGTAGCTCTGCCACTGTGAATAGCCATCGTAGATTAACAATAATCTCTCTCTCTCTCTCTCTCTCTCTCTCTCTCTCTCTCTCTCTCTCTCTCTCTGCTTATTTATTTAGCTGTATAGGAGATGGTAAACTTACTTTAAGTCTAATTCTAATTAGATTGGGCCTCTCCTCCATAATCTGTTAAAATCATTCTTGAATTATTAAGAAATGAAATGAATAAAAGTACATGTACGTAAATTATTGGCATTGTTGATCGCTGTATATCAATTAGCGGAGAGAACCAATTCTTCGATCGATCTTGTATCTTCCAAGCATGGAAATTGGGTCTGGTGTCAGGCATTGCATTCCGATCCTAACGCTGATCATGAATAGTGATGCATCACAAAAATAGTAATGTTGTTTTTTGTTTGTTTGTTTTTTTGAAGGAAGCAAGCATTCGAGAGAAAAAAAGACCCCTTACATGTTAAATGTTTATTCAAAATAGTCTCACTCTCTACCAATTAAAGAAATGACTAGACCTCGGAGCTTCATACACGTAGTCCCTTATGCGGTGTATTATTTTTAGGGTATGTCATTTAAATAATGAAGATTGTTTATATTAGTCCCATTATTTCTTTATTTTAACTGTGCAATTTAGGAAAGCATTTCCCACTAACGTATTTCGTGTTTTCACTCACCAATAGTACATGTATTTGTAAATCAGGATTTATCTTTTTTAAATAAAGTTAAATTCAGGTAGACTCCATAACTATACAGTCATGTAAATTCTCATGTGAATAATCGATTTTTAATGCAAAACAGAACTCGGACTTGATAAATCGAATTTTAAGTACTCATTTTACCATTACTTATAAATGATATGCGTGAAATAAAAAATTACAACAGTTACAACAGGTAAAACTCATGTGTAACATAAAGATTGAACGAAAAATACCCCCCCCCCCCAAAAAAAAAAAATAAAAAAAAATAAATAAATAAAGAAAGAAATAAATTTTGTGTTTAGGCCTATTGCTAACCAATACATTATATTGTCTGCAAGTATCCCGTTTCTAAAGGATTTTTTAACTCACGTGAATTAATTTCAAGGATGTAATGTATATGTTAAAATGGATGTATATTTCAATCAACTGATCAAGGATGCATATTAGTTAGAGCAGCGAGAAACCACAAATAAAACCAACAATTTGAACTTAAGAATTATAAAGAAATAAAAAAAAATGTTTATTTCTGGGCAATAAACATTTGTGTCATGTTCCGTTTCTAAGTAATTTAAACCACGGAACTGCATGGATTGGTTCAGAATGCACCCAGTATAATTTGCACGTTGGTTTTCGATGTTTCCTGCAGAGGTTTTAAATTACAGATAAAATTGTGACAATCAAACCGCGACTTTTGTACACAGGTACACGTCCCAGATTTATTTTTAAATCCCATTACAATTACATATCTTTGCTTCTTGCTTCACACCCGCGGGGGCGGTGTGACGTCACCCGAAAAGCACAAGGGTGTAAAAAAATTCGCACCAACCCGTCAACTGAGGATTTCGACACGATGTAAACAAAACAGGCACACTTTAAAATATTGCAGTTATATACCGTCCTAATTGCACTGTGTTTGAATGAGACCATGGCTGTTGTAGACGGTAAGTTGATTAATTGAAGTTTTATCTCGAATGTTTAAGAAGAGGCCGAAAAGACTAACGTTATATCCCGAATTTTCTCTCTGGGTAAACTGGTAGGCCTAAACGTTGGTTGACGTTCGACGGTTCGTGCGTTTACTCCACGGTTTGTTATGGTAAGGCTTTTTTTCTAAAGTATCCAAGGATTAGTGCACTATTGTCTACTTTTTTCAAATGCACTATGCTCCAAGCGCTAAAGTAGAATTCGTTAGATGCATGACTGACTCTCGCAATGCCCCCCCCCCCCCCCCCCGCACCCTCAAGATACGTGTATACGATATATAGGCTTATATACAAATCATTACAAAAAACTGTATATTGTTAGCATTACTTAGATCTATATGATCAGATGATAGGTCACCTTTGATGATACTAAATATTAAAGTTTATCATACATGTATGTAATTGACTAGTTGAGATACACCAGGGATGTATATAACGTTACACGTCCCTGGATACACATGATATTTTTATTATTATACAAGTCATGTAACATAGTATTACATGTACGTGTTTGTTAAATTTTGCTCAGATCCAGAAGATTTTTCAGGGAGGGCCAGGTGTGATCGATAATTTTGATTGCCCGGAATGGTCCAAACTATTAAAAAGTTTGAATTTTTCAGGGGTCCAGGGGTAACCCCACCCAGCCATGTTATAGATTCTATGATGATGATTATATGACTAACTATATTAAGTGATATTGTGATATCTAAGGATACTGTGATATCAAAGAGACCAGATGGCAGAAACCTTGTTTTGACCTTTGCAATGGATGCAGTGCTCCAGAAACTTACAGGGTTCTCACCGTATCATCGTGTTTTACTTGACCCAATAGTACACTAGGTATTTTATGTCAGTAATGTGTGAGCTGAGGAATACATATATCTGCATGATATACATGATATACTATTCCCATTCTGCACGTTTCTATTAGCTGTGGCCCCGGCTTGGTGCCTGGTATGGGATGCTATATATTGATTTATACCCAATTAATCGGCACGGTAGAGTGCTGTATATGTAGACCAACAGGAGAAATTCCCAGGGGCACAAATAGCATTCATATTGCACACCAGTGAAAGCCAAAGCTTTATCCAGCGAGGGGGCATTCAGTGCAATTCTTCAGAATTCTGAGAGTGTTTGTGTAGCTGGCAAGTTTTTCATTGAATTGAGTGCATCATTGTATACATCTGATGTGCTTTTGTTGTGGATTTAAACTGATGGATAAAGTTTCTAATTATTATACTTCAATATATTTTCTTTTTCCAGTGTCTTAATTTGTCTGAGATAAAACTACAAAGAATTTTTATTAACATATATAGTCTAATAAATTTCATCACTGAAACATGATTAAAGAAATGAAAATTTTGTTAATAAAAGTAATAACTTAGAGGAATCATTCTTTGTGTATTATGAGGTGATCAAATACGATCGGATGTGATCAAATTTATCAGAATTCTTTGGGCTTTATTAAATTTGATCACCTCATGATGCTTAAAGAATTATGATTCTTAATATAATTCCTTAAACAAGTTAATAATGAATTCATTTGTTTGTGATTTGAAATCAATCTGTGTTGTGTATGATGATGCAATTATACATTAATCTGTTTAATTTACATGTGTTTTTTAGATTATGGAATGTCTTGAAAAGAAGAAAATGTTGTTGATATCATCTTTATCTGCAAATTGATTTCTAATCATAACAATATCAAACATTGCAAATTTAAAGGTAAAATCACAAAAATAATCTGAATTTTAGGTTAATTTACAGTTCATGCACATATTTTGTCACACATAATTTAACTATGTAGGTCCTGCATACATGCATGCACATTTTAGTTTCAATACCTGTCAATGCCTTGAAGTTTGATGCTTGAGATACTCTTCTAGATCTGTCAGAATAATTACTTCCTGATTATGTAAAGGTGGAATACTGCCTAATTTAGCTTAATAATACATTTACCGGAATATAAAGTATAATAGAACATTACTGAAAGGGAACTAGACCTCATTTAATGCCCATGGACCAAGCTTGTAATGTATGCAAAAATGAAATAGTCAAACAGCCTGTGGTAATTTGTTGGCCAAAAACAGATGAAATGATTACATGTATTGTCATGATTGTAGGCCATATATGCCATATATGCCAATTTAAAGTTGGAATTAATTACGGTATAAATTACGGTGTATTATTTTTTGAAGCTTTTCATATTAAATGAAATAATGAAATAACCAAGTGAATTGTAAGATATACACAGCTATTGTGTAAATAATTTGGAGGGAATGCTATGTGAATTCAGTTTTTGTGAAAATTGCCTGAACTTTTGATCTCACCCCTAGTATGGAAGTAAATGTATTTTATGACCTCCATTTTGGAGTTTGATGGGGAATAAGGACCCAAGATGTTGGTGATAGTCCCTGCGACCCTGATTATATTTACACGGGTCATGATGACAGTATAGAAATTGTTTCACATAGATCATATAGATGATTCTCAGAGAGCGTAAACAGATATTCTGTGTGATGTCCTGTGATCTGGAAACCAGAGCACATCAATATTTTATGTACTATCTTTATTGATTTCATTTTCATATATCTTAAATTGTTTGAGTGTGCAGTTTACAAAAGTTATTATTTGGAAATTCTGATAGGATACTTTTACATATGTCTGGCTATAAATTGGTTTTAAATGAATTATTTCACCACACAGAAGAGTTGAATTGCAGGGGGAATTCTGTTTTCGTTATGGTAAAAAATAGAGTGCCCTCTAGCTTAGGAAACCACAATCTGTATATATATATATTCGTAATTTGGAAAACCCCAGAAGTATTCTGTGTTATGTCAACAATTAAATTTGTAACGATTACTCTTCGCAATGGTATTTTCCTAAACCAGCTTGAAGTTTTCTATATATGTTGTAGGCTATATATCAGAACATTAAATTGTTTGCCGCAAACTGTTGCAAGCAACTATCTTGATTTACAATTCAATCCCTAATGCTTTTTTATCAATTAAGATTTAAAAATTATTCATTTGTGATTTTGTGTTGATTGCATGAACATTGTACTATAATTATGATACAAAATATGTATCAGAAGTATTAATAAATTTAAATAAATCTACTTCATAATTATAAGTGCAGGTTTATATTGTGTTAAAGTTAACTTTAGGTATGGCAAATGGTATTCTCACGTGCAGTCATTATTGAAAAAAACATCAATTGACCATCATTTTTGGAGGGGGAGGGGGGGGGGGGTTAATCAGATTAGGGGGATGTGCTGATGATGTCCAGTAATAATACCTAAACCAAGCAAATATTATTAATTTTACACAATCTTTAATGGTATCGAGACTCACCTTCAAAATTTATACTGTAAGCAGTCAGGATATGAATCACTGGAACCTTATAGTTCATTGGTTCAGTTTTTTTAATAATTAAAAAAAAAGGGCATGCCGCCATAGTTAGCAGACAGGGAGTTCAATAGACTGTTGTTTGGAATCTGTACAAACAGCTCATTCATTGCTGAATGAATATTTGATGAAACGATCCCCAGAGTTACACAAAAGGATGGAAAATATATCAAAGAGGTAGCAGGCAAACTTATACTAAAGGTAATATATACACTGTAGCAAGATACTGAGAGCAGTCTTACTCAGGGAAATACTGGTAGCTGAGAATGAATACGAGCAAGGATGATTTTAGTGTGACGCTTTAGTCCATAGATGCTGGGAAGTGTCAAGAAGTAATCTACATTTGACGAACATTAAGGACTAGCATTGACCATTTAGAACAGTTACCATGGTTACTGTGATTATATAGAAAAATTAAAGCCAAGAAAAGGGAGATAAATCTCAATTTCTTAAGGATTAAGGGACATAACTCTTAATATTTGCCTTGGACAGTAATATTTGCTGAAGTGGGAGTGAAAATTGGTCTTCTGCAATTTATTCTTTAGTTCTGGAGTAGAGGGTTAATTTTGTTCTTTCTTCAGGAAGAGAAATGAGTTGAAAAGTATTGCACTGGCATATACAATTCAATTATGGATGAATTATTTGTCTAAGATCAAAGGTCTCAGAAGACAGACAGATCACCATCCTAGAACATTACTAGATAATTGAAAAGTTAACTTGAAGAGTGCTTTTCTGAAACTGTTGAATCTAATGCTTATAATTTTTTTAATTTTTAAACAACTTCATCTTTTTATTATGATTTCAATTTTGTTCATTCAAGTTTACAGAATTGATGTAATTTTACAATTGTCAAGGCTTTCTGTCTTGGAAATGATTTTTTTTTTAATTGAAGTTTAAAACGAAAGATGTTTCAATGCAGAAAGAAAAATACACGTAGTCATTGGGAAAGTTCTTTGTAATAATAAAATTAATGGTGCTCTAAAGTTAAACAGTTTTACAACTGTAATATTGTTATCTCCAATTGAGTGGTAATTTTTTTTTGCAATACGAACAAGGAACTATCTGCAAGTAATAAAACACCCCTTGGGAATATGAAATTGCGACTCATTTCGACCCAGAAAAAAACATGATATATGGATTCATGTTGATTTCTCCTTATTGGAGCAGGCAGATTCTGATACCTGTGAAACATTTATAGCTTGTTGATTGCCTCACCTTGTACATGTTGGAAACAAGCGGACATTATTGAATAGCAGCCAGACCTCCAGCACTAAAACCCTCTAATGGATTAATTGACGATTTGGGCTCTCGGTGATTGGGCTCATCCGCAGGCTTCTCAGGTTATAAGTGCATTATGGGAAAAAATTTGATACAGCACTAATTATGATTTTTTGAGTTCTGATTGTTGGGAAGACGTTTTGTGGAAATTGATGGACTAGGACGGAATACAAAATCGTAATCCTTGTTTGTTGTGAAGCTTTGAATCAGGCTAATGATAAAACTAAAAGAAAAAGGATCGATTTACTAATCTGGATTAAAATTTTATTTGGATTCTGATTTTTCAAAAGTTTTGGACTTATGTGATAACAGAACTATCATAGTAATCAAGGTATTGGATCGTCTGGCAAAAATTAATTTCCATTCTAAAGATCTGTAGTTTCAAAGTGGATCAGTGATCGGATATTATTCTAAAAAGGTTGGGAAATTGATTATTGTTAAGTATATAGTTTTTTTTCTTCCTTTTTTTTGGTCTATTGACTGTTGGAAGTTGGAGATAAGGTTAATAGTTGATTATTGCTTAAATTCTGCGTCGTCTGCTAAAATCGGATCAGGCGTGACTACGGAGGCCAAAACTTTGTGAAAAATGAATTATTTATCACTGAGATCAACACAGCATTAACAGTACTCGGTGATAAAGATCACAATGCGAGTTTTGATAAGGCCAGCACTCATATTTTTCTATGTGATCCATTAAACTGTGAAGATTTCATCGGGATCAGTGACCTTATAGTGACTAAAGGTCAACAACATCTATCATTTATAACTGAATAAAAATATTACGCCAAAGGCTTCGGAAGTAAAATACAAAATATGATGTTAAATTCGACCCCCTTCAGTGAGGCGGGGGCCAGTGCTGATGCACTCTCCAGAACTCAAATGCCGATTGAAGTAAAAAAATTCAACCACCAATCATGTAAGTATTTATGAAACAATTATAATTTATTGACCTCTGTGACAATTTTTTTTATTGCATGCACAGGTTATTACGTATGCTCAGAAATTAATTATTTTAATGACTTCTGTGACAAATTTTTTTTTTATTGCATGCACATGTATACTCAGAAATTGAATTAAAATTGAAATTGATTCAAAACTGGGTGAGACAAACTGTATTAATAATTGATATTGACAGTAGTTTTTTGTTTCTTGCATTGATTTAGAAGTTTTTTTTTGTTGGGTCGTATACCCATGAAGCCTTAGCCATTAGATCTTGCAGGGTTACACATACTAGGCTTTATACATGTACAGTTTCTTGCCTTAATTCATGTAGTTTACATTTATTTATTAAATCAAATAAAAACATAGCCCAGGATTGAAAGTGCTTCTTACCTGTTAAGATGGAAACCAAAGTAATTAAATTATGAGGCACGTTAAATGTTTACGGAGAATCACAACTCACTTTAGTTATTGTTGACTACATATTAACTTTTTATTGTAACCGCAATTAATGCAAGTAAATCACACTGGAATCCTGGGTAATCATGCATGTGTAAACTGTAAAGATTAGAGGTTTTTTTGTTTCGTTTGAAACAGTGATAGATGAATTGATGGAAGCAGTTATGTGAAACATAACTATTGCCAAGTTATCTTTCCCCTGAGATTGTAGACTGGGATAATATTGTGAAATTAAAAGATTTCATTCTCATGTTTTGCAGAAATTTAAAGTTTCAACTGTGTACTTTTTAGTTCCATGCAGTACATAAAAAACAACAGAATTGGAGATCCCTCTGTCAGATTTTGGTTTCAACTGGTATTAATTAATGTACTAGTATACTGCAATAATTGTGGCCATCTTAAATCTCTTTGCCAGAATAAAGAATTTGTTTGAAATTCATTGTTTTATGCATTATAATTTGACAATTTGGGCAATATTTGCATGACCACAAAAATAATTATAACCATGCATAAATGATATACTAGGTACATGTTAATGTCAAAAGAAACAAAAATGTCATATTAAGCATTTTTCTGCAAGGAGAATCAAACATATACATGTATATTCCAAACTTAATGCTGGATCTGCATCTTTACTGTAAAACCAGTATATTCTACCTGTTTCATGGTTTGCACAGTGCACGCTCGAGCTTGCTGTTCACTCACGGTTCAAGTGGGAAAGTAGAACGTTTCAGGGACTAGCTGTAAGATTGTGGTGCATCATGTATTATGACTGTCATTGCATGGCTATAAAGAAAAGGTCATAATGTTTTGGCAAATCAAAAATGAATGAGACTGAGTGTACATTTTTTTCACTAAATTTTTTAAGCTTTTTTTGTTTAAAATTGATGCCTTATATGCGGGGATCAAAGGGGAGGGGGGGGGGGGATGAAACCAAATGGTTTCCTTTTCTAAACATTCCTATGATGCATTTTTTGTGTTCCCATAAAGAAATTATTTTCATAATTACTTTGAATATTTCTAATTTCGAAAGGAGACCGATTCTGCTGGTGTAAATAGGTGAAAGTCCATAACTTTCTAAGACATGCAATAAGTTTGTATGGAAAATTATTCAGTACTGTGTAACAGCCAAAATATCAGACCATGCAGCTTTGATATTGGATATGCACATTACAGTATATAATGGATGCACTTTTAGGAACATGCTTTTGTTTTATGATGTTATCATGTGTGCAGTTTGTAAAGAAAATGTCAAATCTATATATGAATGATTTAGAAGACGCAGGTGCTAATAAACGTCTCTAATGACCAGCTCGCTGAATTGTTTCTTGTTATAGCTTTCAAATTATGTGATTTTGTGGTTTTTGAGGAGAAGTATTACATTACTACAAGGCAGCATTATTAGGTAGTCTGTTCTATATATGGGTCTGGAGAGGCATAAAGTGGTTGGGGGTGAGAGAAATTAGAGTACAGTCTGAGGGGTCCTTAAAGTAAGGATTAGTCTCTAGCAAAAGTTCATTAATTTCCTATTTGTGTGCTCCGTAAAATTCCATATCTATTGTAGTTAAAAATAGTTTTATATGAGGATAGTAAATTATGGTGTCCAAATAAGGCCATTGTAAAAGCCAGATAGTGCATATATGTATGTATTTCTCCATCACTATGTGTCAGCATCGAGATCATGTGAGATTACAAAGCTATTCCCAAAATTCATAAGCCAAATAGTGCATTTATATATATATATATATATATATATATATATATATATATATATATATATATATATATATATATATATGTATACATGCATGCAATAAGTTTCTCATGCAATTTAGAGAGACCACATGGAGACAAAGGGTACGTAATGAAACTGAGTCTAGCTGCTGTAAGCATGACTTCATCATTAGCTTGTTTGTTTATATAATAACCCAGTTTTACTGTATCTCATGATTCATACTGATATGTATCTATTTGATATAATCTCAACCACATAAAAGGGAGCATTATGTTGGACAAACTCATGAAATTCAATGATTCACAGTAAGCTAAGGTTCAGAGGAAAGCTAACTGCATGTCCCTATAGAAATCAGTGTGGAGGGCTGATCATTAACTGTGCCTCAACAGTATCAAAACCAATCTTTATATGTATTAACTAGACGTATGAAAAATAAAACATACAACATTTAAATTCATTATGTAATTGATCTTTGATGTTGATGGTTGGTGTATAATGGTAATAGAGCCAATGTTGTTATGATTGCAGGTTTGCATCCATGAGCTGCGCGCTGACATTTTATATACCTGATTTGGGTCTGATAAAGGGACCCTCGATATTGGAAAACGAATCAAACTTTTACCCAATTTTCTATAGTCAAAAAGATCCCATCTTTGATACATAAACGAAAGGGAACTTAAGTTGACATTTGATCTGGAATTCATTTTTTTCATTTCTACGAATTAATGGACAATTATTTTAAACCAATCTAATTGAAATTAGACTGGTAAAATCGCCCCTTTAGTTGATACGTTAATACAAGATCTAATAACATCCTGTATGGGGTCGCCTCAGAGCACCTGTAAATTTTACTTAATATATACGTACAGCTACTAGTAAATGATGGCATACCTGTTAACCCTCCCGCATTGCGCGGGAGACTCCCGCAAAACGGCCTAAAAAACTAAGATCTCCCGCATCCAACCTATCTCCCGCACGGGAGACAAATTTCTCCCGCAATCGTATTTTTCTTCCCCATACCCCCCCCCCCCCCCCTCAAACATCTGAATCTTTACATGCAAATTTCAACAACCACTGCAGGTTTTTCTCTGATTTTGAGCTCAAAAAGCTGCTGTGTAGCTTGAATATATCAAAATCCATCCAAATACTGTCTACCTTGATCATAGTATGAGATGTTATAGTCCAGTTTACTTTTTACGATTACTTCCGGTTTTAAATCAGTTACGTATTTAGTTATGCATAGGCCTTGTAACCAAAGAAAACAATACACAGCCAGTGGTACAATTGTCACTTAACTGGTGCACAGGTAAAGCACCCAAGCCACGTGCAGTGAATCGTGACTAATTCTGTCTCGCCAGCACGGTCGGTAAAAATCAAAGTGAGTTTGGAACACTAAGTGTTTATACAAGCTACCGATAAAAAAAGCATGTCACAAGAGTTTTGAAAGTTTATAGTACCGGTACTATGAATTACAGGGATGCTATAGATATTACAACAGAGATAAGCATGCAGTGATGGTCCAATACTGAACAATAAGAAGACTTAATATAAAAAGTGGCACTATTGACTTCTTGTATTGTACCATGCAAACAAAATAATAGTTTTCTGAACATGTAGAGCAACACAAGTTGTAATTGCACACTGGTAGTCATAGAAATAAGAAAATTTGAAATGATTGCAAATGCATTAATTACAATTGAAAAATAAGGTATCTAACAGTATTTTTAATATATATTTGCATTTCACATGAAAAAACGTCGTTTACGCAGAATCTCCCCCTTAGCCAAGTTGGTAAGGGGGAGATTCTCCCACATAGCAGCTTTGAAAGGTTAACAGGTATGTGATGGATATCTCTGAGACACTCTGCATAAGCATAGCCAAGTACTTGATATACAGTTTTGCAATATATCCATTTTTCAGGAAAATATCAATGTCTGATGAATAATTTAGAGGCTGCAGGTGCCAAAGGATGTCTCTAATGACCAAGCTGCTATATATTTCTTGTTGCTTTTACATTGTGTGATTTTGTGGTTACAGGCAGAAGTATTACATTTACCAGAAGACAGCATTATTAGGTAATTTGTTCTATAAATGGGTCTGAAGAGGCATAAAATAGTTGGGGGTGTTAGAAATTAGCAAAAAACTGATGGGTCATTTGTAAGGATTATAGTTTCCATTTGACATGTCATTTAGTGCACCTTATACACATGTACTAAATTTCCGTAAATATATTGTGTTTTTGATTTCTTTATATATGGAAAACATTTTTAAAAAATTATATTACTGCAATACATTGCATGCTCGCAGAAGGTCCCATTGTATGTCGCAGACCTGATAATCAATGATTGACAGCAATATTGTTAGAGTTCATGCCGTGTAATGTTGATATCGCGTTGCATGATTTCCCAAGTATTTCATTCTGCATGAAATTTTAATGTAAAAAATTTAACTGACTCATCCCCCACAGTTTATTTAATCCTTATAAATATATTACTTAACAGAATTATGAAACTTATTACTGTGGTTTCATTAATATTCAAGGGCATCAATTTTCGTGGATAAAGTGAAAATCACAATTTCAAGGATACGTAAATTCGTGGCCAATGACCCTATCAATACAAAATGGTAATAAAAATTGCACTTCAATGAACATTTGAATTTCGTGGATCAACTAAACAACGAAATCCACAAAAATTGGTATAAAACGAATATTGATGAAACCACAGTAAGTATTTTATATTAAGATCATTGGTGTTTTATAGTGGTATAGGACACTTTAAGATTTCAGTGTTAATCCTTAAAAATTGTTTTGCGTGGAGTAAAAAACAATGAAAACCTGCATGCATTTCAAAGTAATGAAATAAATCACAAATACTTATAGCTAGTGTTATATTATGCAAATTCTATTGTTTCTAAGTGAATGTTTGGGAAGCCCCATGCATGTAAATTTTAGCAATATCTGGACCTTTTTTTTAAACATTTTCCCTGCAAGATTCGGTAGAATTATGGTCCGTCTCCGGGGAAGCCCCTTGATTATAGTAATCAGATCACATCACTTGTCCGGGGCATATTTTCTCTTCCTTTGGCTCAATCTGGTTCAATTTTTACTTCATTCACTGATTACATTTGGCTTAAGGACGTTTTAAGGTCAGACGACACGTTCCTCAATTTTAGATAACTTTTTCCAGGAATTTGTTAATGGTTTACTACTACTTTGACAAGCTTTCTTGCAAAAAAAAATACCTTACCAGGCATTTCTGCAAAATACTCTAGTATGCAATTTCCTATATAATCTTCTTGAAAATACACTTGAACTGCTGATATAAAATAAATACATCTACAGCACAGCGAAATTCACTAAATTAGAACTATATCTCTGCCGGGGCGGGGATTTGAACTCACGCTCTCTAGAACCTACGCTTCTGGCAGTGAGCGGTCACGGTTCTAACCACTAGACCATGTACACATATAACCAAATTCAAGTAAATTTTGATCATTTTTAATAAAAGTAATTATAAAATTAATATTTTTTATTGGAACTCTTTATTACGAGGAGATACAAAAAAGATTCTCGAGGAATGTGTCGTCTGACCTTAAAGTATAAACTTGAAGTAATTTTATGGATATAAGGCCAAGGTCAAAGTCAAAGCAGGATTATGTGAAAAATCCTTGCTCTGATCATATATTCTCCCCTATCTCTCCTTGTATTGCTTGTCCTTCACCCAGAAATTGCATTTTGTTAAAGGTTGTGTCATTGAACAATATTTTTAGGTCAATAGTTAAGGTTTTATCAGACTTCAATTTCATTATAAAATCCTGATCTGGACCCATGATTTTTCCTGTTACCTCCTGCTCATTTATTTAACCAAAAAAATTAGAGTGCTTTTGGGTTAAAAGTATGCCGTGACCTTGAACCATGTTTCTAGGTCAGATGTAAAGGTCATAGCAGAACTCTTTTGAAATGCAGTTGTGGACCAATTAATCTTTCTCTTGCATATACATTAAATTAAAAGAAAGTCTTTGGAAAGTAAGGAGTTTGCAGTGACCTTAAATTAAAGTTCTGTGTGAAATTCAAACTTTCTAATTCAGATGTTAAGGTCAAAGCTAAGTCCTTTTAAAGGCTTTTCATCCTGTATTGTCTTTTATTGCTAAATTGAGTTTTTAGGGTGAGCTTCTGTCTGTCTGTCTGTCCATCCGTCAATCCATCTGTCCATAAACTTTTCACATTTTCAACATCTTCTCAAGAACTATTGGGCCAATTTCAACCAAACTTGGCACAAATCATCCTTAGGGAATGGGGATTCAAAGTTGTGAAAATAAAGGGCCACACCCTTTTTCAAGGGGAGATAATTAAAAATTAATGAAAAATTTTGAGAAATTTTCAAAAATCTTTTTCTCAAGAACCATTAAGCCAGGAAAGCTGAAACTTGTGTGGAAGTATCCTCAGGTAGTGTAGATTCAAAGTTGAGAAAATCATGACCCTCAGGGGTAGGGTGGGGCCACAATGGGGGTCGAAGTTTTACATTGGAATATATAGAGTAAATCTTTAAAAATCTTCTTCTCAGAAACTAATCAGCCAGGAAAGCTGAAACTTGTGTGAAAGTATCCTCAGGTAGTGTTGATTCAAAGTTGTAAAAATCATGATCCCCAGGGGTAGGGTGGGGTCACAATGCCGGGGTCAAAGTTTAACAAAGGAATATATAGAGTAAATCTTTAAAAATCTTCTTCTCGGAAACTAATCAGCTAGGAAAGCTGAAACTTGTGTGGAAGCATCCTCAGGTAGTGTAGATTTAAAGTATAGAAAATTGTGACCCCCGGGGGTAAGGTGGGGCCACAATGGGGAGGGGGGGGGGGTCAAAGTTTTACATACTTCAAAGTTTATCAAAGGAATATATAGAGTAAATCTTTAAAAATCTTCTTCTCAGAAGCTAATCAGCCAGGAAAGCTGAAACTTGTGTGGAAGCATACTCAGGTAGTGTAGATTCAAAGTTGTGAAAATAATGACACCCCTGGGAGTAGGGTGGGGCCACAATGAGGAGGGGTGGGGGTTGAAGTTTTACATAGGAATATGTAGAGTAAATCTTTAAAAATCTTCTTTTCAGAAACTAATCAGCCAGATGATTCTTTATAATTGTTAAGACTTTGGCCCCAGGACAATTCTACGGCCTTACAAGAAGGTTCAGAGTCTGATGTAGGTTTATATCCCATATATAAACAATTGTTAAGGATCTTTTTGAGAACTGCAATACTCAAAATGTGATATGACTATAAAATCATCCTGTTAGAAAAGGGACTAATGATTATAAACATAAGAATATTCAGGAGGAAAAATGGATTTTATTTATACAGGATGTACATGTATTATTGTACATTGTCCAGATAGTTTGTATTGTGACTCCAATAAGCTGATTTTATCATACCTATTGTTCCTTAGGTGAGCGATGTGGCCCATGGGCCTCTTGTTTAATGGTCATCATCTCAATGATGTCTAGTGTGAAGTTGATTATTTTTTGTAAAATCTCATGTTGAATAAAGAAAGTAACACTTATTTTTGAATCATAATTACATCTCAATTTGTTGTTTCGATCCAACATGTACATATTGGATTATAGTCATTACAAAATGTGACCAAAAGGTTTGCGGATAAGAATTATATATATTGACAACAATAAGGACCCTCTGCTTGATGTTTCAAATTGTTCAGCTAGAGAGTGTATATATATAATAGTTAGAATCTCTAAATGCTGAATCTCACTAGCTTACATCATTTAATAATTAATTGTATTTTCATAGGAGTATTAGTCCTTATTTAAGCCCTGATGATTCTGAAATTGCAAAAACAATTCAACCCTCATGGAATATTAACTGTTAATAGATTATTAAGCTACAGCAGACTTGAGTGACTGACATTTTACAATTCAAATTATCCGACATGATTTCTGACACCCATATTATATTTCACCAGGATAGGTTCTTGACAGAAAAAAGGTATGAAATTTTTTCCTTTCATTATTGTATTCAGAGAATATTTATTTACATTCTGCATTTTATGTGATAGTGCATGCACCAAGTCTCATTGACAAGTAAATCATATAAATGTACCTAATATACTTGTACTTCTAGATTTTTAAAATCCTTTAAATTGCGATGATGAATTGGTTGGGTGAATAATATGTAAATACTTTACAAGTGTGTGAATTATTCTTATATAACATAACCCACCATGCATCTGCTGTGAGATCGAGTCGGTTGTTGACAGATTGTTTTCTGAAACTCTTGAGTAAGTTTAACTTTAAATCTAATGCATCATTTCCTTCATAGTCTTGTGTGTGTGCATATCAGCATATAAGTCTGAGTGTGTTATACATTATGCATGTACAAATGATACAACTGTATTGACCTATTATGAGATTTTATTCAGGCTTTAAACCGATGAAGCCATCACTGTATCTGTAATGATGGAACCACAGGTCATTGGTGTTTTTGTTGATGATTATCTGTTCTGTTATTATGACCCCCCCCCATTCCCCCCCCCCTTTTGCCTTTTGAAGAGGGTAGCTAGGGCATATTGCTTTGCTGCTGTCAGTGTCTTTCAGTCGTTCCTTAGTTTCTGTTCATTTTCTTCACAGAGGTTGCACCTACCAGAAATGAAATTTGGTATACAGATTTATCATATAGGTATTTAGGGGAAGTTTGATTTCGAGTATGATCGAAAAATTGTTGACAAAATTATGTCGTTAATTTAAACTTTGAAAAATCCAATTATTTGCAGTTTCTGTTCATTTTCTTCATGGAATGGTTGCACCTATTGAAATAAAATTTGGTATACAGATTTATCATTTGAATTAATCTAGGTCAAGTTTGATTTTGGGTATGATCGATCAATTTTTGACAGAGTTATAATTATGCCCCTTGTTCATTTTCTTCTCGGAAGTCTTCAGTGGAGGGGAACATAAGTGTTTCACAAACATCTTTTGTTTAGTCATTGTAAGATTATTTGAATGTTTGTTTGAGCCAAATTCAAATGGTGTATGACATTTTCAGATACTCAGGTGACAAGATTCCAGTCCAGCCTAATATTCAGTATTTTGAAACATTTGTTACAAGACTATTTGCATTTGGTTAATTGATGAATTTTAAAATTATGTCTTTATGTTTATTAGAGAAATCAAATTTAAAAAATTTGAAGAATTTCAAAGGTATCATTTAAAGGCTCTAAGTATCTCAACCTGTACCTATTGTAATGTGTCACAATTAATACAGTGATAAGTCAGTTTGTGCATATACAGTCACTGCATTATTATAGCAGCTGCTAAATGTAATAATGAATGTACATGTAGAAAATATCAATTTAAAAAGTAAAAATTCTTTAAAATATCAAATGTTTTCAATTGTATTATTTCATGATCATGAGATGAAATTTTCATGTTTTATGGGCTAGTCCTGTAGTACATGTATTAAAGACATTCTATAATCACATTGACCTTGACCTTGACCGTGGCCATATATTATAGAGTTCTAACATTTTTTTCATAACTGAGTAACACCTAATTACGCCATTCGACACAGTGCAAAATGAATTATTTTTTCATATTGATGGCATTGATCAATAAATCAGCGAATTGCAACTTTAGACACATGTATTACAAAATTATGAGTTTTTGATAATACTAATCATGCTAATTAATGGTACGTCTTGTTTATAATTAATTTAGGCTTCATTAGAATTGTATACTGATTGCCAGGTGGTTCCTTTTGAATCTACATCATAACCATGCATGACCTATGTAATAATTGTGATAGACCGACAGCGGCTTCAGGTTAAGTAATATATGGTTCAGAGTCTGAATTTGTTTGTTGATGATGTACATCTTAATTAATCCCAGAAGGATAACTTTAATAAAGACTGCCTCCACTGATGTTAGATTGCTGTAGACTACTCCTCCCTGATTACACAGGGAATACTTACTAGGTTAGTATATAGTTACTGTACCCCAAAGGTCTTTGCAAAGAACATTGATTTCCTCTGGAGAATTTTTTGTACTTTTCTTAGAGACTGCGTTTCTCCTTCCTTGCCCATATGTATATTAAAGACTGCTTATTAATGAAATTTCTAATTGATGGTAAATTCTCACATCATAATTGACATAAGATATTTGCCTTGATTAATTTTTTGTCTGTTGAATTTTCTTGAGGGGATTCTCAACATATATCATAATATGAAATACAAATGTAGGGGCCAGTTTTCTTTGAGAACTTTAGTAAGTCAGGGAAGCTAGTCTGATTTTGAAATTATATTTGTGCAGGAGATTTTTCCAACTGGATCTTCAGTCATATCAAAGATTTAAAGTATTTTAAGGATCAAATATAATATTCTGATTTCAAAAATATATACAAGCAGGACATATTAATATGTATACTTAAAAAAAAAAAGTCATGTAGTCGTCTTGAAGATTAAATTTAACAGTAAAGGTCTTATTGGATTTACAAATGTGAGTTTTCAAGGATGGTAAATATCATGTGATAAGGCCTTAATTAGTAATCCGTCTGGCGCAGAATTAAAACAACCAAATACCATCAACAATTAACACAGTTGTGTATTGACATTGTGGAGTCTGGTGTGATTTAAAGAAGGTAAATTTTAGCTTAAATTGAATGCTTTTAACTTAACTTTAATGCGCAGTTCATTTTATTGTGCAGACATGTTTAAAAAAATTGAATTCTTAGATAGTTTGGTTTGACTGTCTTATACATGTAATACCTGCATGACTTTAATTGATTCCACAATATTCACTTTCCTCATCATTTTAGTGACATGATGGAAAGTGTTATAAAATTGAGAGCTTTTAAAGTATTTGATATGATGGATATTCTGCCAATATAAAGCGGCATTTGCATAGATGAATTAATGAAAAAAATAATACAGGTGACACTCGATGGCTCGAACTTCGATCTCTCGAAGTTCTTGATCTCTCGAAGTAAACTCAGGGTCCCAATTTTTTTCTCTATTTAACTAAGCAAATTTACTCTTGATCTCTCGAACTCTGAACCCTCGAAGTTCTTGATCTCTCGAAGTAAAACCTGGGTCCCGTTATACATATTTCATTGTTTTTCACTCTTGATAACTCGAAGTGATTGCTGTGTACACACGTGGCCGATCAAGCGTATAATTATAACTCCGCGTGGACCTTACCTGGACGGTTGAGTGAACTCCTGGGGGCTAGCTTGGTAGTGTTAATTGGTTGATTACGTAAATGACACTACCCATAGCTTTCTTCAAAGGGTAGATAAGTAATTTGTAAGTGATCTATTAATTTCAACAACTTGTGAATGTTACGGAAAATGCTCTTTATTTAAAATATTCTAACGTAATGATTAGGAAAACATAATATGCTTAAAAGTTTTTAACGAGAAAAAATACACTTTATAACCACACAAGTAAGTTCTGTATTGTTTAAATTGAAGTAATGTAGCAGAAAATACGACTGAAATCATGTCAGACTATCCTTCCATGTTATAAATAAAAATTTCCGGCTACTATAATTTTAGAACCAAAATGACCGGAACAAAAATTTCCGGATTTTTTTAAAACTTTCGATCTCTCGAACTCTTGATCTCTCGAAGTATAATCATGGTCCCCCGAAGTTCGAGTTATCGAGATTCACCTGTATTTCATTTTGAAGAGCATGTACAGTCAAACTTCATTATCTTGAAGTAGCTAGATGGGACTGTTTAAAAAAGTTCAAGATATCTGTGTATTGAAATTGAATTCTATAATAGTTTGGTTTGACTGTCTTATACAATATCTGCATGACTTAATATAACTTAATTTGAAAATGCTCCCTTTCCTCATCATGTCAGTGAAGTGTTGATAAGTTGTATAAAATTGAGAGCTGTAGTAATTGACCTGGATATTCTGCCATATGAGAGGGCATTTGTATGGATGAATTACAGAAAAATAATATTTCATTTGGAAGAACATATACAGTCAAACTTTGTTATCTTGAAGTAGATGAGACTGTTTTAAAAAGTTCAAGATATCTGAGTGTTCGAGATATCAAGGGTGAAATACTTAGAAAACAAGCATTCTGAGAGAATTGCATAAGCAATACACGTCCCCTACCGGTTTGTATTATTCTTTGAAAATTCGAAGCATACATCTATTTCAAAACTATTTTAAACGAGATGTTATATATAATGCTTTTAAAAAATAATCAGAGATAAAAGAACAAAGGAAATTTAAAGTACATACTATTAGTTGATATAGAAAATTAAATATAAAATGGGTGAAACTGGTAGGGGACTAATAAGTGGTTGGGACTTACAAATCACTTTGACATATCCATTGTATTCGAGGTATCAGTGTTGGAGATTGATTCAACTGTATTTTTCTTACGGAAATGTTCAACTCTGTCCTTTTGAAAATAATGGTCTACTGAATGTTTTCAGAATTGTTTGACCAGTTTGAACTCATACATCATCGTTATATATTCCGATCAGAGTCTCTGATACCGATACATATATAATTGTTTATTTAAATGTAAATGATTTTTAATATCAAATAATATTTTTTCTGGACCACAAAAATCCGTTTTATGTTAAAAATTCAAATAGGAGATACTTTTGACTTTATCATGCTGATCGAGGCTAAAATAAGATTGTTTATTTAGAAATACTTCTCGCTTCTAATCATTGAAATACCCTCGCAGAAATAATTTTATTAGCCAAAATAAAAAACTTTTAATTATGGGGAGATTTTTTTATTTTTTAACAATTTTTAATTATTTAACTCTTAGTTAAGTAGTGTTTTTAAATTCACAGTAGGATATACCATTAAAAGGGATAGAAGTTGAGCAAAGGACTATATATGATATCAGCCTATTAGAATATTGACCCCCCCCCCCCCCCCCCCCTAAAATGAACATCATCAATTTACTGTAATTCTTTGCTTCCTTTGTACAAATTTACAAGATAAGGATGCTTTAAATTTTCATAATTTTTATTTGGATCCAAATTTCGAAATATGACATCAAAAAGTTAACCTTTTCCCACCATTTTCATGTTTAGAGCATAAAACTGCCTTTTTCAAGCAGTTTTTCTTTCAAAAAACAATGAGCTATTGCTTGAACAAGCAAAATATTTTCATCAAAGATGTGTTTTTCCAAGACTTATAAGTGACAAAAAGTTTATTTTTATTAAAAGCCCCTCTCTTTTTGAGATATGAATAATATTAAATTTTGACCCATTTTGTTTGAATTAAAAAAAAAACCCACCACCAGTCTGACATCATATATTGCCAATAAGATATCAAATAAATCAAATAAATAGGTGAAAAACATATATTTACTAACTATTTCATAAAATAACATAAGTAACAATTTTAATGACCTGAAACACTTTATAAAAAATTGCGAATTAATTAAAATACATGTACATGTAATTGGGAGGCAAATTTGACTCGAATCATCTATATTTTGTTAATAATAATTGTTGTTCATTATCGGGACATGATCAATACATGATCAAAATTGATCAGCCTAATTTTTTTTCCTGGTCATTTTAGTTAACACCATTTAATTTATTTTAATATATTTACATTTTCCAGTGTCTTTGCCTGTGATAACACTATGTACCGATTTTGTACTATATAACCCATAATACAAATGACGCCAAATTGAGGCGCCAGTGGGGTTTGCTTATTTATATTTATATATTTAATCATACGATGGCTTAAAATTATATAAATATAAGTAATAAGGAATCATTCTTTGAATACTATGAGGTGATAAATTCGGTCGGGGCTTGATCAAATCAATCATAAAGCCCTTTGGGCTTTATTGGATTTGATTACGCCCCGACAGAAATTATCACCTCATAATACTCAAAGAATGATTCCTTATTCCTTATACAAATGAAATAAAATAATTACATTTAATGCTACAAATCTAACATAGAAACAACTTTTACTCATAAATTGTAAATAGCTTTGAATGCTAAGTGCATCCAGGTCACAGAAGAACAAAATGTGATTTCAGTTTTGTTTGAGTATGTGGCAGTTTTGCCGCCTAGGGTGTTTTGGGGTTTGAAGTTGTGATGATTCTGTGACGGGCGTTCATTGATGGATGGCCCTGGATATAGACTCTAAGGAACCAGGGTAATAGTCCGGTCCATTTGGGGATTCATTAAAACAGCTTGATCGCAGAATGTTTTTCCCCTTCACTCTTTGATTATTGTCACTTAATTAAGCAAGGTTCATTATCAGAATGTGAAAAAATGTATAATTGGAGTCACTATTAATAATAGAAAAAAACCCTCATTTTTTGTTACAGACAGAATCTGGTTAATGAATGGTTAGTGATCAACGTGTTTTTAAATCTGCCTCAATTTTTGTAATTATGAATTTGTTTTTATAAAAACAACACAGTGTTGCTATAAATATCTTAAGTTTAAAATTACACAATTAATATTGTTTTAATTAAAGAACCCTTTATTCTCAATTTCTCACCAAAATTTGTCAATTTTTTTTGGAGGGAAAGGATATATATAGGGTGTCAGAAGCATTTTGCATGACCACATTTCTCTGTTTATCCATTTTCCTTCATTCTGTTCATTGTCATGCAAAAACCAAGTTTAACTCACATTTGCATTGACATGGTAGTCTGGATGTATTAGCTTACCTGAGCTGAAGGTTTAAAATAATTGCTGAATATAAAGAATTGTCTATTATTGAGCAGTTGATATCATGCATTCACATAATTAATTCCTATTCTTATTTTTTTTCTTTCCAAAACTTAACTACAAAAACAAACTAAACTTATTGCACATATAATTACCAGTCCAATATTTGTGACCTCTGACCCTGGCCTATTGAAAAGGGAGATCGGCAGTCGATCCACCAACTGATTCTCTTTCATTTGTTTCAAAGCAACTTCAGAAGTACATTGTGCCATAACTCTCAGCAACCATACCAAACATTTCTTTCTCCAAATGTATATGCTATAAATGAAATGTAACCAAACTCACATGAGCCTATTTATGATCACTATGTGTGTTAGCAACTGGTATATCAAATTTGACATTCCAGCCTTTATTGCAAAGTATATTGTTAACTAGGGCATATTGTTCAATGCCATTGTTATTATCATGAATCCCATTGATGTTAGATGTTATTATTATGATATGAGAATGTAAATTGCAGTTTCCTTGCTTAGATAGTGTCCATTGGGATGTTTTAGTTCATTATGTAAACTTATGATATTATCAGATAGCCAATTTGAATGATAATTTATTTTCATACAATATGTATGCTTAAATTACTTATGTTTGATAACTATAATTGTTTTCACAGACATGGAAGAATCCGGCCAGGTCTTTCTGGCTGTCATCAGTGCAATAGGGTCATTGGTGGTGCTGGTGGTGGCGGTCCTACTGTGTGGGTGGTGCTTCAATAAGACGGACGATGATGGGGATGAAATGGACAGCCCCGACCTGTTGGCTCAAAAGTACACCGCTGTGGCCCCCCAGGACTCTGACGAAAATGACGGCGTTCGCGTGCTGAACAAGCGGTCCTGGGAGGCGAGATCATCCATGCATAACACGCCCATTCTACGACGAGAAAGTGTCAAGTAAGTTGAGGTTCTTCACTTGTTCCAATTTTTCAGTGAAAAGAAGACTGTCTTGTCTTTGTGAGTGAAGGCCGGGCTATTCATTTAAAAAGCAGAATATGTCAAGATTCTAATTTCTAATTGATATATAGTGAAAAGCAGAATTGGTTATGTTAAGGCCATTTACTTATTATCAATACTTATTCAGTGCAAAACTGCATTGGTAGGTTTATGGTAGAGTGAGGAAATGTACCAAAACATGTAGAAACAATGAAAAAAGTATTGAAAGAGGAACCAGAAGTGTGCATTTATTGTGTTACCATAATGATTGTAATAAGTGGTAACAAGATTTGTATTTTTACTGTTGGAGCTATAATGGCCAAAGCTGAGGATTTTTCAGGGAGGCATCATATTAGGTATATGTACAGGCACCTGCTGTACCATCAATATATTCCTCTAAGGAGATAATGCCATAAAAGAACGATAATAATGGACGCACATCCATTAAGTGCCAGAATTTCAGGATGCTCTTTCTCCTCGATCTCGGCTCTGGATTTTCAGTAATTATATAAGCACTCCGAGTCTGTTACACTTAACATATGTTTAAGGCAGACAATATAACAGGGTTCAGGTAACATTGATCAAACTTAAATTGAACTAGAAATGTTAATTATAAGAGCACGTGGTAGTTTTCCTATTGTATTATTTATTGATAATTACCTTCTGTGTTCTTAGGAGTTGAAATAGCAGACCATGTGTCAAATTGGTGAACAATATAATTATGCAGTCATTGCAGTGCACATGTACTGTTAACTTTCAGTTAAATTGTAATTATAGTGAAAACTACATGATTTCAATGCCCCACCCCCCAAAAAACCCCCCAGCATATGAGAATCCATGGCAAATGGCTTAGCCACACTGAATGGTGTTCCTGGTAGATCATTAACCCTGACATCTCACCTGTAGGTCTGTTTTGTTGTACCATCATATGCATGCTGGGTTTCTTAATTTTACTATTCATGTATATAAGGTTTCACTCAAGTTACTCTAACATTCAATGCTGCGATTTTTATATGTATTAAATGGTTCAGTGTTTGTGTTTAACATGAAATAAAAAAGAAGAAAAAGAATAGAGTTGCCAGCATATCTGTGTGGTAGACTTTGGACATGCATGAAAGGAGAAAGAGAAGGATATTTTTTAAGTGTTTGGTATTTAAAAAATATAAAAGAAACATAAAATGATTTTTGTAAATCTAGAATAAATAGATGGAATTGAAGGAAGTTACTGATGCATGTTTTGGGTAATTACGCTGAATTTTAATAAACAGGTACGATCTTATTCAGGAGCTCACTTAATGTTTTGATTTCAGGTGAGGGGCGGCCCTGAATTATTTTCATACATATTTGTAAACAATCTGAATTTTTCTTAATTTAAAACTAAATTTCATCTAGAAATGTGCCTCTTCATGAAAAGAACTCAGTCTATGTACATTTATATAGGTTAGGGTAATTGTTCACATCAAATAAATTCTTGCATCCGAGATTTGATTTCAAATTTAAAATCAAAATCACAAACTTAAAAATCTCTTAAAAATTTGCATTAACAAAATAATGATGACGATGGAACAAAAACTCTGAGCGATACATCTACAACAACGCATTAATTGATTTGTTTACTGACGTGACGTGGCCACGGTTACTGATGCACAGTCGTCGGAGATAAATCATTTAGTTATGTATTGTCTCATATGTAAGGACCATTGGGTTCCCACTGTGGTTAGAAATCATGGCAATCTATAAGTCAAATTGCATGCATGTTTAAGAATTTATGCGTTTTAAGGCTTTAGCGTTGAAGATTGTTTTACAGAATATATAGATGACGTACTGATGCAAGTAGTCAAAGGTTGAAGAAACCAATCTAGCGACCTAAGTACATTGAACATGGCGATGTTTGTTGTTACACACATGCACGTATTATTTTAATGAAAGTTTAGATTTGTTAAGGTTCGGGTTCAGACTCTCATGGAGTAATTGAGCGTGGTTGAAAGTTGAAATGTTAGATTCCCGGCTTTTACAAGTGCATGGCAATTGATATACATGTATTACAGGATTTACCTGTGCCATTAACTACTGAAAATGAAAAAAAATACGTAGAAAGTGAATATTGCAGATTTCTACTATGCAGTAATCTTTCACCAGAAATTTCATTGACTTTATTTTCATTTTATTTTATTTTCAATCCGCTGACTCTTTTAATTTGCCCCTTGTATAAAAGTCGCGCTTATAATTTTGGAATTATTTCATAATGGCAAGGCTCATGTTGCTGTTTGAGTTGAAACAGTTCATAAATCGAACTGACTTCCTCAATGTAAATCACTTGTCCAATCTCTCATAGCGTGTAATTGTTTATTTTGACTTTGAGGAAGAACTTGTGACTTATTTAGAAAGTGAGACTTTTAGACTGTATGAATAATCAAGAAAATGATTTTTTAAAATAAAAACCATTGAATAATAACATTTATCTGAGATTTATTATTGAAAACTGCTAAAAAAGAGTTTCACGTCATGCAAAGAGACAATTTCAATGGGAAACAAAATTTTTCACTTCCTTCACCAATTCACACCTTCAGTTGGCTTTCGTTTCTTTTGTAAGCAGTGTGGGGGATTTTGAAATGCTTTGCTTTATCTATTTCTTGTGTGCCACTAGGCGATTTATACTGCATTGTTTGAAGTTCGTGTGATCTCAATCGGAAGAAGGGAGGAAAACTTGGGACCTTGCACGCACGATGTAATTGCATCTACTGCAATAGAATATCAATTTTCTGGAAGAAGGGAATTTTAAGATTGTAATTTATTTGATATAAAAGGTCTAAACGACTTTATTTTTCTTTATAATTAAGACATGCAATTAATAATGTATAAAAAGGTTGATGTATGAGTTTAGTGCGTGTTTTTTAAAGATAAAATTTAAAGCTTGTCCAGTAAAAAAATACATGTACGCATGCATAAGATTGCATTTCAAAGTTGATCACACTTTTTAGAGTATTTCTTTGTTGAACTTTTCACAGTATATATATATTCATGGATTTATATGCGCGGCGAAATGATTTATGCGTAAAATATGCTTTAAGGTAGATAACTCCGACAGAGAAACTATTGATATTTGTACTTGGATTGCACTGGGCAATTGCTTTACTTGCTAATACACAAATGATTGCCAAAAGGATAGATTAATTTTATTTGGTAACATGTCATCATACATAGATAAGTATGCTTCATTGTCATTAAAATGGTTATAATTTCAAAGACACGGTGTTCGAAAGACATAATAAATATGATACCAGGATAACCCATGAAAGCTTGAAAGCTTATTGGCGATTGGGTCCTTTTGACGTGATGCACTAGTAACCTAAAGCTATAAATGTTTAGCCAAGGTTCGAACACTTCTCGAAGTCGTACGATATACATATAAACCCCAAAATGTAAAAAGTCTGCCATTGCGCTGAGCGTGCGAAATGTTTAAGATGTATACTGTTTTGAGTACGTTTGCTGAGGTTATGAGTAGGTTTGGTAATGTTTATGATACCATAATGATTGCTAAAGTTAGAGTATGTGTATACCGGAAAACTTTAGCTAAAGTTTGTGATAATTTGCAGAAAATGCATGATAACTAGTTCAAACCTTTGCGATTCTGTTCTAATTTTTAAACCTGTATCGTGTGTAAACCTGTATCGTCTGCAGACTTTGCTGTGTTTGACTTAGAACATCTGATCTGTTGTTAAATGAATTTTTTATGGATTTTGTATTTTCGAAGTAAAAACTCGGAACTCAATATGTTTCTTACCAAGCTGCATCTACATGTACTTAACAATATACATACATGTACATGGTACATACATGGTATTGTGGAAGAAATAAAGAAATACAATTCAAGAGTTGTCTATCCTTCACTATGATGTAAATCGATGCCTTGAAGCAGCGTAGCTTGTTACTTGTTAGCTGATGTCAAAACTTGACAAATTATTTTCCTGTAGATCAGTGCAACGCGTGTGAACAATTGATCAGAAATATGAGATGTTTGTGGATGTATGTTCATGTAATTGCAGTAGGGACATACAGTGCTATTTCCTTACAGCAATTATTGATAAAAATCACTCGTTAAGTTCTCATATTAATATTATATTGATAGACGTTAATTAGGAATATCCAATTTGTTACGCCGTTGGTCGTCTTTTGGTCTCGCACTAAATTAGACTAGGCATATTTTGACTAGCAAACTTTTGAGCATTTACTTTTGTTGTTGACGTGTTTTTTTTTTGTTTACAGATGTATATGATTTTTATATAAATGGCGCGGAATATCATGATGATTATACTCTTAAGCATCCTGGTTATTGATGATGCTGGCAATATGCTATAGACGTTATATATTTTAATCAGTATTTTACGGAATTAGCATTTTACGAACATCAAAATTCCGCCAGCATTTGGATTTCGTAGCATAGATTTGATGTAGAGCCATTCTAAATAGAAAAAGTATATTTATACACAAACAAAATAAACATACATACATGTAGCGATGGGTAATGAACTCGATTAAGCAAACGCTGCTATGCGCCAAAAAAGCAGCCAAATGCAATATGTACATGTAATATGTTTATAGTAATGTATGTCTCTATTTGTGATTGCATTGATATAATCAATAATTTTCCAATTCATTTTATTTATGTCCTTTTTCCTAGACCCACGGATTGAAAACGTAACTTTGTGCCCCCCCCCCCCCCCCCCCTTCGGTTTGGAAACTTGAAAAATGATTTTGTTCATCATACACATGCATCACAAACATGGGAGATCGTACAATTCCCTGGCTCTAAAATATCGATAATTTTTAATCACAATTATATCAATCTTTTTGTGACAAGATGGTCCTGTATGAAACCTAATCATGGCAAATTCCAATCTCATTTACATGTATCTAATTAGATAAAGTAAAACACAACTCATCAATAAAAGTAATGAATAATTGCTGTGAATGTCCGTTGTCCATTCCCTTACCTTCTGTGCTGATGTTTTTGTTTTCTCTTGATACATGTCCTTTTTTCAATCAGAAATCGTTTTATATTTATTTAAATAGTTTGTGAATATACACTGAATTGGTTGACTTTTCTTTTAAAGCTTCATTAAAGTGATAACTCTATCTCTTGATAAAAAATAAAAGGAATTTTTTTAAACAATTACTCTTGGAAACTTAAGAAAATCCAGTTCTGGACAGTACATCCAATCATGCAGCTATAATAATAACATTTATTAAAGCAATATGAGCTGCAATTTTCATGTTGAATTTTTTTTTCACGAAAATGTTATTTTCTGCTAAAATGACAAAAAATTACATGGCTTTTAAATTTCTGTTAGCTTTATTTTTGTGGGAAAAGCTGTTAAGAAGCCTTAATTGAAGCAAAATTGAATTATTGTCATCCTGTACAAAAATTGATTTGCTTTTTATTCCTTAGAAGAGAAATCTTCCTTCTGACAAAATCTAATGAATTTTTCAAATCTTATTTATCATAAAAGTTTAAGTTACATGCAGATTTATCATTCCAAAAGGTTTTTGGACCAAAATAAAATTCTAAAAAATACAGCTCATATTGCTTTAAGAAGATGGGGGAATAAGATGGCGCAAATGCCCATTCGGTTTAGTAGTAATACAATTTTAGATTTATTTTTCCCCAATTAAATCTATTCAAATATATTATAATACAACTTTGCAAAAGCAAAATTTCTAACTATAGTCAGTTTTTAATATATTTAACAAAAAATAAGAAAAAAAAATATTGTCGGAGATTTTGGTGGTATCGAACCCGTAACATAAAAACTCTAGATATATACGGTTAGCTTATGCCAGGTACTCTAACCACTGAGCCATTTCAGACACAACAAAGGCGGCTTTTTAAAAAGTATGTGTGACTAAGGTCACGAATTACCGGACTTGTATCATTTTTTCAATACGTTCAGTTGTTGGGATACAAAATGATATTTTTAATGTACAGTGGGTCATATCTCCACGTTTTTGTTGATTGAAATCGGTTTGTTTTAAATTCGACCTTAATTAGACTATGAGAAAAATATGGAGTACAGACCCACTCTATAAAAGAAAATGCCTTGAAGATCTAAAAAATGACAATATTTGCAGGTTTTGATACGTATACGCCTGTTTGAGTCAACATATTCCAAATATTGAACATACCTACAGGTTACAAATCAATGATTCGTTAAATAAATGATTTTAAAAAACCCCATCAGATTTATTGATACTTTATTTTTTTAGTAGCCTGTCCTACCGCGTATGGGCATTTTACACGCCTTATCCACACATCTTCTTTATCCCTTCTTTGAAATCATTAAATAGCGTTTTTATTCACTTCAATCGTAGATATTATTCTTGACCCAAATGTCCATTCCTTTCAAGCATGTATTGTTTAGCATTCCAAACGACACACCCTTACAGTGTTTAGCATCTGACTCGCACCGATAAGTGGTTTTTTCTTCGATAATGCCGTTGTTTGGTCATTAGGCCAGACGTGCAGAATCTGACTGTATACGAGGGGGGTATTAAGTTCTTCTGATTGTCAATGTCGGCTTGGGAACTCTGTACTAAACACTGTACCACGGAGTCTGAATTTATTGGTATTGTGTCTACCAGCTCCCAATAATTCACGACAAGATGAGGAGAAAATATTCATTGCGAACATGATATCGACGTTTACGTCTCTACAAGAGTAGTTCCTAGTAATAACGGGGTTTATAAGGGAGTAAGATAAGAAGCCGTGCGCTTGATAAAGATCTTTGCAAATGTTTTTTGCAAGAAAAGGCTATTTTTGTGTAGGGGCAATTTAGAAACAGGTCATTTATGTTAACTTATCTATTTAGGTCGAAAGTGACTTTGTCTCTTCTCATCAGCTAAAAAGACTTTTTCTCTCTTTATTAAATCAATGAGGAAAAGGGAAAATAAAACCCTCATAACGAAAGCGCTGTCGTCCACGTCCGCGTGTCTCCAATATATGCCTCCTAAATATAATGTTTCTTTTATAATGAGACCGAGATTCATTTTTGACTTAGCAATTTGGTAAAATATCGCAGATCACGGTCTTTTTTTTTACCATTTCTCTTTGCTTTTATAAACAACTGAGAACATTTTTTATGGGCAATTTACATTTAATATAATCATATGTTGATCCGTGTCAGGAAGTTCTGTATGATGTCCATGGTTGCTTTGAATAACGTGTTGTAAGAGGAATCGTAAAAATAAATCAAACAAAGACCACTTATTTGTCATTTCATTGACTGGCGGACTTCGGAAAAAAATCTATGTTGATTGGAAAGATTTGGTTTCATCTCATTTTGGGAGTTGATTTTAATCAACTCTCCTATGCAGTTACTCTGGCAAACCGAAAGTGAAACAGTGTTTGGACCTAAGCACAAATCATCGCCGCTAACAAGACTTAGTTCTTGAAAATAATAGAAAAATTCGATGTAACGTATGCTGAAGCATTGTTTTTCAATGAAACTTGAATACGAAACTTAATACGAACAATTTAGATATTATTGTAGTCTCATGTGTTCCTACGCCAGAGTTTAATAAAGTCTCGTTCAACCAGACGCTCGGCTGTCTCAGTAAATCTCCGACAAACAGAGAGGCTCTCTTGCTAGTCGGATATTAACGGAGACAGCCGAGCGTCTGGTTGAACGAGACTAGAGTTCGATATCAATAGTGCTTGGATCCATACGATTTTTAGAATTGTTTCGATTTCTAATACATAGTTTGAAATCTATCTTTAAATATTACACAACATGATTCATGTGGGGTTTCCCGAAATTCTTGTCGGAAAAGTCTAAAAATTCATATAATAAAAAAGTGCGTAATTCAAATACAGACTAGAAACTATAATTGCCATGCAAGATAAGTTGATTTTAAAATAAATGATAATCGATAAAATCAACTCCCCTCAGTACTTCAGTACTTTGATTTGTATTAATTTCATACTTTCCACACTAAATCAATGATTCCATGAAAAATACAACTGTTGATGAAATAAGCGGAACTGAAGACGACGTCCAAGCAAAGTTTGGTTAATATTGATCTATCGTAGTATTAGCTGGTGTTTGGGCACTAAAACACTTAAAAGCATCTGGATTGATTGCAGATAATATGCAAATAATAATTGCGTAAAGACAACACTGTCAAGTTTATGAATTCTTGAAGAAATAAGTTTGTTGAACGCTTTCTGAACTGTTACAAAAGCGGATGAATGTCAGGAAATAGATATGCGGTCGTCATTTCTTATGCTTATGCCAAAGCAAAATGACAGACACGTTAGATAAGAGCCCTTAGTTATATGGTTACCAAGTCGCTCTCCTAATTCTAGGCATCTGTGTGACATTTTCCAAATCATTTCGTAGACCAATTACAAAAATTGAGACTAAGGCGATCTACCTAGTAAATGTACTCTGTGTTCAGTAGCAGATGAGGACTCAATGTTTTCATCATCCACTGGTCGATATAGAAGTCTGTATGTGTCCTCTCCATGATTATAATCCTGATGGATGGTAGGTAGTTATCATATCGATATTCATCACATATATAAACGTCCGTCAAAAAAATCTAGAGACTTCATATTTATCTCGCATGCCATGATAATTATACTTTAACTACACTATTACTCCAAATTGATATCAGAGGCTTTTGTGTTTGGGGAAGAGCACCAAGAGGACCCAACAGTGGACTTGTACATGTAAATTCAACAAGTCTAAATTTTATATCTCATGAACAGTAACTTTAAATCGTTACAAGAGGCCGAACACTGCGTACGTACGTACGGACAGAGTTTTCTTCTGGAGAAACTTTTGCTTAACAGTATTCGATATAGAACTTAAAGTATTCGGTTAAGATATATAAAGCATCTTTGGAGACAGTTGAATGGCATGTTCAAATATCAGACTATATGACTGACATCAAAATACAACCAGAGATTAACCGTTCAGTTTATTTTTAAGTAACTTTGGACAAAAAACATAACTGATTTACAAGTGCAAATACTCATTATATTGGCTTTAACGTCACTTCAACGTAATAATATACATCTAATGTACGTTGTTATTCATATAATGATGAATGAAAATACGAACGTTGTATGTCTGCAAAACACATTGTTTCACAGAGAACCCGGATATTTGTGTCTGATTGTTACATTTGTACAGACTAGTACCAGTAGGTAGCTTGGGTACTTATTCAGTATGTACTTCATATGTAGCTACTATCTCAGGGAAAGCCTGCCTTTTCTTGGTCAATCTCGTTAACTTTTCTCTTAGTCGAACAGACCTTATTAAAAAGCCATTACCTTGAGCTGCAATACAAATTGGCAAAGTCGTTTGCTTTGTTCAAAGGGAAATTCATTTGGCTTTGATCTTACGGACGCACAATGAATTTTAATGATTGCAATTAATAAGAAATCGATAAACAGAGTAACAAAATGGATTTGCCACAAATGGTATCCAGAAACTGGTTTAAAAAGTCGTAATGTAGCGTCCTTTTATACAGTGTCACAGTAGCAGTAACTTACATTTGTCCATGTAATATTTATCTGAACTTATATAGATTGTAAGATCGGTTGTTTTTTTTTTGTAATATTTTTAAACCTTGACCTTCTTTTTGACATTGACTTTTTTCATTACACGGTCTCGCACTGAGAAAAATACAATGACTCGTTTAATTGCATTGAAAATAAATCATTTGATTTGGTGGAGAGTACATGTCTTATTGACACATTCCTATTATTTTCTTTTAATTTTGTTTAATTAATATGGAATATTCACTTATTCCATTCCCATGGTATATATTTGTAAGATTTTCTTTGTTTTGTGCAATTATTTTCATCTTTAGAGAATTCGAATTTCTTAAATCAGATTTTATGCTCAAGTAGATTAACATTTCAGCCAAGGCCATTTCTTCAAACTTAGGAAGAAATTGTCCCTTAACGACAAATTAGTGTCACCAAACCTAAGTGTGTTGTTCTATACAGCCGAGAACTAATTGAATTAACCGAAATTTTCTGTCAACGCTGTCAGCATGGGATACCGTGATCAGAGCTGCGTATATGGGAATTTAACTTCTAGAGACTGTTGGTTTTCCATACGTTGATAATGATGTAAAGATAATCAAATTTGTGATATATTTGAATTTCTATGTGCAATTTATGAGAGAGAGAGAGAGAGAGAGAGAGAGAGAGAGAGAGAGAGAGAGAGAGAGAGAGAGAGAGAGAGAGAGAGAGAGAGAGAGAGAGAGAGAGAATGAGTATTGGGAGCAATGTATCTCTGAAACGAATGACGGTACAGACAGTGGTACAAGTTTATATTACAATCGCCATTATCTTAAGGTCATAACTTCATGTACATGTATCGTTGCTGTATATAAGATTTTAAAAATGATACCGTGTCTCTAGTGTAATGTAAATACATAAATGCACTTCACTGCAAAATACCTACACGAAAACGACAAAAGAGTTAAAAAAAAACCCAAGAACATCAATTACTATTTTTACTACTACTATAAATACATGTACGTGTACTTTTTTTTTGTCTGATTTAAAAAAGTTGCAACTTCAATGACTTCGGTTATACGATATACTATATTACTATATTACATGTATGAGTAATACCTCTACTATGCTTAACTTCTTTACTACAGTGACAGTATTATCTGAAAATGAATTAAACAATCAATTTGACGTGTTCACTTGATGAATCTTTCAAATATTGATGTGAAGGCGGTAGGTTTAAATCATTTTCTTCTAAATTGCTTACTGGCAGTGGTTTGGAAAGATAATCCCATCTTTGCATATTTCTTGTCTTCGTGATGAAGATGGGTAACCATCGAGGGATTCTGTGTGGTGAGAATTGATTCCTTCGATGATACACTAACATTGAGCAGTTGTCAGAAAAAATAAGACAATATGGGAGCTTAAAAGATAAAACACACTGTCACACTTAGAAGTGAAGGCTTTGGGATATAACTTATGGTGTTGGCTACATTTTCGTATATCTTTAGATATTACTCACCGACAAAATTTCTTTTTCCGATAAAATATGAAAAAAAGTTGTATTATGAAAAGAAGCAAATCAATGAAATGGCGTTCGAGCTAATTAATTGTCAAGTTTTACCAACAACCTTCTCACACCTATTCTGTTTAAAGATCCAGAAAAAGTAAGGTTTCTTCCCATATTGTCTGTCAAATTGTGTCAATTTTGCATTTTCTGCTTGATATATCGACAATGAGACGATTATGTAATCTTTAGGATGTTTATTTGGTTTTATTGCCGTATGTTGAACGGAGTCAAGAAGTAAAACACAGAAGAAACATCTCTATCCTTGCACGTTATTTCTTACATTCAGGACGTTATATAACGTTTTATTGTAATATACATGTAATCTCGACGAAGCCAAGGAATGAGATCGGAAAAATGTATTGCCTTGATTACTGTTTTTATTTTAAAAGATCGCAGGGAATATAAGGAAATCACGTCAATGGCAATATATGTACGAATGAATGCTAATATAAATTTGGCGATGTGTATTCTGTAGCTTTCATTACAGTTTCTTATTTATCATAAGACTTTTTAATAACAGTAAACAGTGAACTTTGTCACTTAATGAAATGTTACAGACTTGAGGATTATTTCCTAATCTAAAGTTGCATTCCAGAAGTGGTTCGAATCACGTTGTGGGAATATGTAACAATATGTAACGGTCGTGTGACGTAGAAATTGTTATTCTCAATTTCACAGCGAAAGTCTGAATGTTCTTTTGAAAATTAGTGACTAATATTTGTAGACTCTTGCAAATGTAACTATTAAATGAGAGACACACATAAACCAACAAAGTTGTCAAATCAATTTGGTGTTCGCCGCCTCATAATAACACATGTTGGACGATAATGACGATATATTAGATCATATGGAAATGTAAGACTTTTATACGATTAGCTGGCAAAAGATGCGCTTACGATGATAAATCATTGCCGCACGAACGTTGCATTTTGTTGCCAGTTTAAATTTCCTTTTTGATAATGGCGTTGTTTCGCTGTCTCGTCTGTCCGCTGGGCCCGTCCTTGTCGAATGCTGCAGAACTATATAAAGATTCAGGAAGGAAAGCTCTAATCAATAAGACGTGTTTGGGAACTTGTAGAAGAGTTGATGGAATAGAGATTTTCGTTTTAGTTTTACATCGTGCCAATTAGTCGAACGAATAAGCCCCGATGACTCCTCAAAAACTGATTGGAGCGATCCGGCTTTTTACATTTTAGGCAGCGAGTTTTATAATTGCGTACAGAAGGAAGTTTCAGTGGATTTTTTTATTTAATGTCATTGACTTTTCCATTAGTTTCTGTTTGTCCTGGGATTAATATGTTGCGGATTTGGTTGTTTTTGTTTTGATATGGTGATTTGCAGACAAATTAAAAGCCAGCTGGTGAATGTGAAATTTTTGACATGAATTGCGTGTTACGGACTTCGAATTGTCTGCTTATAAGAGACAGTGGCTAAATGTTCTGAAATTGCAGCTGTTCATAGTGTCACCAACCTAGCCATGTCTTCAAATATTACTGTAAAATTTCAAAAGTGAAAAACTCTAGATAATAAACACCTCGGATGTATTTTCGTAGTTTTCTTCAGCATTTTTACGGAAATCGAGAATTTAAACAATAAAAAGATAAGATATAATACCATTGTCTTCCAGTTTGTCACGACTTGGATTACGGAAGAAGACAAAGTCAACAGGGATTTGTATTCAAAGCATCACGACTGCTGCTTTTTGTTTCGATTTGGAGTGAGATACCAATGATGTATATTTGTTAATTCTGCTTCGATTCTGATTTAACTCCCTGGGATAACCTAGGTGACATCAGATGATGATGGTGATGATGATGAGAATATCTTGATGTGTTGTATGTACTTGGCAATCACTGATGCATAATTTATTGCTTTGATTCTCCTGGCAATGTGGAAGCATTAAATTCCTCAATGTGTTACGTTGACATCCATGGGAACACACGACATGGACCAGATATTAGTGTTATTGTCTGCACTGATCACTGACAAGCTGGGGACAGTGAAGTGTTTCTGAGTTTATCTCTGTTATCTGGTTTCATTTTTTTTATATTCTGAAGGTGATCATGTTGGATTACTGAAGGATTTAGATCTAGAGATGGCTTGGTCCTGCATCAATACGGGAACCTCCAGGTAAAAATCGGGATCAATTATTGATCTCAATCGCTATTGCATGTAAGCCAGACAATCAATACCAACTCGTTGGGGATTTTTAAACTAATTGAGAACTGTGATTTAATCTAAATATTTTTCTGGAATTCTAACCAGTTCTCACAACAATAAACTGAGTGCTATTGGTTTTCGTCCGGAAAACAAAGTTGCAAACTGCTATCGATTTTAGTTTCTCTCTTTTGAATTCATTTGTCATAGGCTAGATGCAACAGGGTGCATATAATAGCTGCAATTCATAATAAGTTATTAAAATCAAATTTGGACTTTTCCCAAAGGGATTTGTCGTGTTTAGAAGCGTTGTTTAAATTTTCTTACAACTATATGTAGTGAAGCAGAAACGATGCAATTAGAATCTTTTTGCAATTCGTGAAATTACACGTGCTTTATCGTCTTGAACAAGTGTAGCTATCTGAATTTAGACGATTTTTAGAATCTGATATGATCCAGCAACGATAAATTCATTGTTTTGTTATTATATATAGTTTCAGCTTCTTTTGGGAGAAGATACTGACAAAAATCATAGACAGATTCATGAAAAATCTGTTGTCAATTTACTGATTATTTTGTGAGGAACTTTTTTTTTGAAAATATGGACATCTGAAAATTGAAGATCTTTAAAAGCACTTATTTTGGTTTTGCCTACACTAATTATGTAACTGAACAATGATTTGACAATTTTAAGATTCGAACGTTTTTTGAAGTATATTCGTAGAATGTCCCATTCTTGGGTTCATTTTAAGCTTTCATGAGAGAAATTGAGAGAGAATAACAATCGGATGAATTTAGAATTCCTAGTTTACCTCAGAGAGAGAGAGAGAGAGAGAGAGAGAGAGAGAGAGAGAGAGAGATAATAAATCAGACTTGATCAAATTAACAGCTCCTTTTTCCATCATAAGTAAATAAATGCAAATGGCGTAATCTAAGCATCATGTCTTTCGTGTCACTGACCGCCTTGTCCTCCTTGGGGGGACGACCGTTAGTGTGGATAATGTGTGACCAGAATCGATGTAGCCACTGTATGTATTCATAGTTGTTGTGCACAGGGCTTACATCCTTAGATTGGTTTATGATTAGAACTCAGAGGAAACGTTTAGGGAAATTTCCTTCTATGCAAAAGAGCTTGTGATGGAGTCTAGAAGTATTTTACAGATGTTTGTCATGTTTCTGCAAAAGGCAAGCAAACCATCCATAACGTGGGTGATAGATCGCTGTCTTACGTCTAAAGAATTTTTTTATGCATTCTTGCCAATGTATCCCTCTTTGGAATCGTTTAGAAGCAATCCCCACCAAGCTTTGTGCTGAGTAGTTCTATTAGGTGCATGATAGATGATGTCATTTAGGTCTTGTATACATTCGTCCATTTCTCGCACATCCTAGTAGCGCAAGCCTCACAATTTATGAGAAGAAAAACGCTACAAATTGGCTTTCCTGGGCCATTGTGGTTGTCCGTGGTTGCTTGAAATATCTGACAAAGTGATCTGATTGATTGCGGCAAATATAAAAGAGATAACCAATATTAATGATTTTCTCAAAACAGAACAGAACCTACAACAACAGCAGCGATACTTCTTTCGAGTTCATCTTTGAAAGCGTGGAAAAATACCATTGGTATCTGCTGCCAATTTAACGCCTGTTGTATAGAAATACTTGTCTTGAATCTAACGAAGACTTTGAAATATTCATTATGCATATGTAGACAACGTCTCTAGAGCCTTAAATTGACATATTCAAATAAGTATAGCAATGCTAGCTTTTCTGCTTTGTTTTGATAGAGTCGAGTGCGATACTGCAAGCCAAGCAAGAAGGAACCTAATGTGAAGTTTTTTCTAATTCGTTGATTCTTTAATTTTTATTCTTAGTTTTTTAAAGTTTTCCATGGAGAAATAATTTTGTAAATAAGCTTATTAGAAAAAATAGAAGGATCTTCCTATTTGTAGAATTAAGGAGAAATGAGGATGAGGGTGGGGGCAGAAATTCGTGAATCCTTTCAAGTTGACGACCTACCACTTTTCCAGTGTTACACTATTTTTAAGCTTGCAAGACCATTGAAAACTATCTATCAGAAATTAACGTACAACATGCCTTTTGCAACCTTACTCGTCTAAGAAGCTTGTTCATAAATCACCATTGATTATATGCATTTTGGATCCGCTTATATGTGTACCGTGTATTTACACTGCTTCGCCTCCACAGCGGACAAATGTGGATTTAGCGAAAGCATTGGATTTTAAGCAATTCTTTCGATAGACTTGATATTAAAAAAATATTACTCATGACTTATGCATGTAATACTAATGTAAATCATGTCTGCTTATTGACTGACCTCGATTAAACATAGAGCTCTTTCAAAATGTTGAAATAAAAAACAACCCAAAACCCTTTGAATTCACTGGTGACATTTTCTGTGGAATGTCAATGAATTAGACGAGATTCTGATGATTCCATATAGAACCATTTTACCAAAACCTTGGACTTTCGGGAGAAAGTAATTATCCATTTCTTGCATCAAAACAAATTAGAAATGACGCTAGTTTCGAATGAATTATGCATGTATTGCATAGTCTTAGCTCAAACGAAGATAGGTGTAAACATGGGTTTAAGCTATGTCACAAAATTTCTGACCTTGAATTAAGTAATGAACTTTCGTGTACGGATGAAAGCAACTCTACATTTTATAATTTCTTGAATTTTACTTTCTCTAGAACATCGATTTCAATTTACGTAATTTTGCATTCAATTTAGTTTTTAAAACTGTTAATTCAAGAATTTTTCAAACTGAGAAACATATAGGTTACAGCAATCGGATTGTGACATAGAAAAATGTGTTACCTTGACTTTGTAAAAAGCATGTTAGTACAAATGTACTCTGTCCATATTTCTAGATTTAACAAATGTCATTTTAATGTTTTTTACATGACGTAGGGATTCATCATATATGTGTTGTCTTAACAACCACCCCTATTCATACAAATTTATATGATAATTACTTTTATTTATCATGTAATTAAAGTGTGCAGAACGAAAACCGATATGTTAATAAAACACTGATTTTAACATGAAACATAAAACCCTTTAACCTTGGAGATTTGGAACATTGTGGTTTTATAAAGGAACCAACTCGTTTTTGTTATCGCTTATATATCATTACATTATACTAATACAGCAACATGAAGCAAAATTATAAAAATGTTCTATGAAATAGCTCGTCACGGCAAAGGGTTAACCCGTCAAGTGGACTTTTTTATTCTTTGATACAGCAGATGCATTACTCAGTGGATACGACATCAGAGATGGCGATTGTATCGTTGTACTTTGGAACTTTATTCCGACATCAGTCAGAGATATTAAACGCTAGGATGTTTAAGAAATAAACAATGAGTTTGGTTTGCACATTCAAACTGAAAGGGTTTTTAATTTTGTACTTTTGAAGTGCAGTTCGCAATTTGCAAAAAACGGATCAGCAAAAGATAGAAAGAAGAATAAAGGTTATCTATGAGATAGAAGGAATGGCGAAGAAATTTAGAGGACTCTCACCTTTGAAGCTTCAAATTGTCGCCTTTTCGTCGTACCCGTATATTGGTTTCTACAAAGTGTTTTAATTTTTTTTCAACAAAAAAGAAAACAAAACTGTTGTTATCTGTTGACTGTGTATTATAGTAGAACCATTATAATAAGACCTTGGACTTTCGGTTGGACGTAGCTATCTATTTTTTGCATCAAAACATATTTAAAAGGACGTGATTTCAAGCGAACTGTGCATCGATTGGGTAGTCTCAGCTCAAAAGCCCTTTTTTACATTTTGGGAAAATGATACATGCATTGCATAAATGTGCGCATTTTGAAATATTGTAGCATTACCAGAATAAGTTATTGTTCGAAGATAAAAATAAGGGCTTTAAACGTTGCGAAAATACATAAAAAACGACTTCTAGAATACTTTTAATGATATAAAATTACGACATACACTGTAGATTGCATTTGTTTTAGCTTTGCATCAAATCACAGATTTCTCTTCTTACCAAAAAAGTACCCTAAAATCATATGGTCCTTCAAAATCATACGAAAATATAATAGCACGTACATGTATATCTGATTCTTTTTTAAAGCTTGAACGTAAGTACGGACAGTGTATCAGTTGATCTCACAAGCGTCGTAGGGTGGAATGCCTGAACCGAACTTTTTCTCTGGGCACGTCATTTTATTCAGCTATAAATAATTGATAGTCAACTTATATCTCAGCAACCTGTAGATACCCACATCACATATAGCGGGATCGTTAGACTGTGTTCCTAGCATGTATAACCATTATTACCATAGGTGAGTATTTTTTTGGTTGTTTTATTTTAGAAAGTGTTTTATTCGACGTAATTTTTTTCTAGAAACATGTGTTTTAACGAGAGAGAGAGAGAGAGAGAGAGAGAGAGAGAGAGAGAGAGAGAGAGAGAGAGAGATGTTAATACAAAAAAAATCAAGACAAAATGTATACTGTGGTAAATCAATCGATCGCTGTTGATAAATATTTGAAGCAGACATTGACGTTTTATGATTGGTGTTGGTATTTAATGGATATTAGCGCGAAAAATTGTTGATGGACTTAAACTATTGTAAAAAAAAAAGCAATGTATCAATAATTCAAAAAGTCCCAGTGACGGTTTTTCTCTTGTGTGCATTCCGGGATGTTCGGTGGGTTTGATTTATTGGTATTTTATTTTTGCCGTTATAATGAATTGCATAGTGAATTGAATTTAATGATGCATTATTCAAATAGATGCCAATTGTTTTTCACTTACTGTGGAATCATTAGAATTCAAGGTGGCTCAATATTCGTGGTGTTCATTGGTAGTCCTCCCCCCCCCCACGAATTTACATCCTCGACGAAAACAAATTTAGAAAGAATTATCTTTCCTACTGAAACTGAAAATCAACTCGTCCACGAAATTACCTCTCCACGAATAATCAAAAAACCCTTCAATCCACGAAAATTGGCCCCCTTGAATTTAAATGATTCCACAGTAATTGGTTGGGGGCAATGTAATGAGAGTTAAAAGAGGGACACATACAATATTTTCAAGTTGCACAAATTTTCGAGCCCTAATAACAGAGGAGCTATGTCTGCATGATGTTTGTGCCAGCTTGTGCATAAATGTATAAATCTGATAGCTGCTGATAATGAAGTCACATTTGGTATAAGACCGTTAACAACAACCTTTAATCCTTTTGGTGAGGTCGACGAACCCTTTTAATAACGTGTTTCTAGTATTTTGCCTGGTAAAGATATATAGTGATAATGTTTTGGATATGTTTATTGCAAAACGACGAGTGAACCATACATATTATCGTATATAGTAAAGTACTTTACGTCTTATTACATGTAATATAGCTTTCTCGATGTCAATGAACATATTTCATTAACGTACGTGTTCGCTCTTGGTAAATCATTGTCAGTGACCGAACGGTGTTAAACTTGCTTGAAGTCTTCATAATGTGACATTCTGCATTTAATCAGATATCTCGACAAATAGAAAGCAAGCAAAGAAACATGTCCATTTATCTTTTTTTTCCCTATTAAATATAGTGTAAAAAATTTGTTACAATGGGTTATTGTGAGTACTTCTACTGTTTTTTTAAAGTGTTAATTCTGATTTTATGAAAGATCGCATGCATATGGTTGAATCGTTGCTATTACAAGCTGTACACTTGGTTTTTTCGTATTTGATTACATGTTGTTTATACTCACTACGAGTATATTTCAAACATATTGAGATGAATATGCATCTAATCGGACAAAAGGTCAGATGTTCCTTTATTTTTGTTGAGTCATCGTATACTATACACCATTTCATATTTCATATTTGCATTTTTTAAAATTAAATCCACCTGCCTCTTCATCTTGAAAGTTTTGAAAAACAACTGGATTCTATTTGTTGACTGTAAACTGGCGCTCAAGAAATCGACTGTCACACAAAGCGTTTTAAGAAAATACTTTGACCGAACGCTAATCAGCATGCAAACGGTTCAATGGCAACTTTATACAAGTTGCAACGTGATACCAAAATAATGAAATAGTGCCAAACTGTGTTTCATGATACATTTGTCCATTAACAAGTTTAATAGTAATGATATATTTCATGTCAACATTTTACATGGAATATAAGTAATGCGCTGCGTGAATCATTCTATAAATACTGTCAGTACTTTGATTTTTTGCAAACCTGTGCAATGTTTCCGTTTCGCATTATGTAATGTTAATCTTTACGGGTGATATTCCTTTCAAGACAGAAGGTGCTTTTAATCTTCGTGTAGTCGTATCAAAGCCATAACGCTGGCTGGATGAGGATAATAGTTGGAATCCCGACCTCTCACTACATGCAGTTGATAAAGGATCAAATGAAGTAATTTACGAGCAGTTCACAATCGATCTTGATTTATTAAGACTCGGGCACTGTCCTTGCTGGATTTCCATTGATCGGCTTGGAGTCCATTTGTCATGATATTCATAATACCATTATCCTTTATCAGTAAAACAAAAGTCTGGCTAATTCAAAGGAATTATGTTTCGTATCAGACATATCCCTCCTTAGATTGACTGCTTCGTTCAATTGCTTTTGAAATGATAAATGAATGCAGAACAATTATTGAATTATAAATTGCCTACTTGGTCTGTCTCACCTACGCATTTTGCAACCAACTGCAAGGATTTGGAAAGCAGAAACTCAATTATGTCTCATTCTATCCAAGGACATTCTATTCTCCATGTTATCTTCAAAAGGCAGTTGCGCTTACAGTGACCTTCAATACAAATTTTCTGCTGTAGAAAAATATAAAACAGTGAAAAAGTTGTGATTTTTTCGAACATGAGGGGGTTGAACCTAGTTATCATGGAGTTGCAGATTCGATTTCCGGAGTTTTCCTGATATGTATTTTTTCCGGTGAATCCTTAAAGCTCCACTTTATGCTAGCAACAAGTGCATTCGGAAAATCTGAAAAAGGATATCTCATTTCAATCACGGTCGAAATAGTTGCTGGGCTTAGCTTTTCCCGGGGGTAGACGCATGCAGAAATAGTATAGAATTATGCAATAAATTTTCCTTAATGGGACATTAGTTCAATACAAATACACGTAGATTACAAAATTATACAGCATATTTATTGCGTGTTTTTTTTTTGTTGTTTTATCAATTTCTAAAAAATAAGTTGCCTGAGGTCCCATGATTTCATGTGTGCTATACAAAAGTCAATCAGCAAAAAAAGTGATCATCGTTCTTGCGTTCTAACATGTAAATGTTTTTCAAATTGAGTATGAGGAAATAACTCATGTATAGCCAAGACAAAATAATTTTAATCCAAATAAATTATTTTTCTATCGGATGCAATAGTTTTTTGGTTGACTGGATTCGAATCTTTGCTATACCAACTCAGAAACAGGTACAGAACATGTATACTTAAGCGGCAGAATGGGTGCGACGGTACTCTTTTCGCTCCCGCAGGAAATCATAACAAAAGCAATCACTGGAACCGATCTAGAAAGAAAAGATTTGAGTGCTAATGGTAATCAGTTGAAGAAAAGCAGTGTAAAGTATTGCGCTCCTTGTCTGTCCCCGGGCTCCTGGAAGCCATCGTAAGGTCTTTCTAATTGGAAAAAAAGACCTTTATTACTTTAGATTCACCTTACGACAAGCTGTCTCTGTACGTTTACTTATTATTTGGTTTTAAGAAGGAGGAAATAACGCACACTCTTTGCTCCAAAGTTTTGTTAAATATTTGATGACTTTACAATGAATTCCTGCCGCAATGGTTTGAGACAGAATATGTATTTCTTTGCTTTTAGATGAAGATAGAGACGTACTTTTCCTTACTTGCCACCTATTTTGAAAAAAAGTCATTAAGTAAGGTGCCTCACTACACCTTGTAGTATTTTCTCAAATCAGCAGAGAATTACTTGATTATGATAGAAAGCATAATGGATAAGAAGTATATATGTCAAATGGACGAAAAAATGTGCTATTTTGGATAAAAAATGATATTTTCAAAAATGTCATTCAGTAAACATAAACAAAAGCCGAGGCGGATTCTAACTCATGATCTGCGGTTCACAAGCCTGATACTTTAACCACTGAGCTATGACGATATACATCTGAATCGATGATACAAACAGTTTAACAAAATATTAAAATCGCCTTCTTGTGACGTAGTGTCTTAAAAATTATAGGTCTTGGTGTAGTGAAGTACCGTAATTTATTTCAGATGAACTATTTTCCCCTTATGTTGTAAATCGACAAAAAAAATTGACAAATAATCACGATTGCTTAGATTTCACTCTGTTTGCGATTTACATATGTATCATTTATCCTCGAACTTAAACCAATCGCGAATACACAATTTCAAATAAATTGATTCAATTTAAAATTAATTGAATGTTTAAGTTTTGATTTTCTTGCAGTGTGAAATTAAAACCATCGCGTGAATATGTCAGGTTTTACTATTTGAGTGTGTAATATTTAGGCATGACTTTATCAGATTTGACTTTTTGAGTATGTACTATTAAGGCATTACTAATTGTCAGGTTTTACATTTTGAGTATACACTGCAATATCTTAGTCTGGTATTTCATGTATGGTATGACTTTGAACTACAGTGGAATATCTTTGTATGGTTTAACTTTATGACTTTGAACTACAGTGCAATATCTTAGACTAGAAGTATTATTTGTCTTTATGACTTTTAACTTCTGTGCAATATCCTAGTATTGTTTGACACTACTACTTTGAACTACAGTGCAATATCTTAGTTGGTTTGACTTTACGACTGTGAACTACTGTGCAATATCCTAGTATGGTTTGGCTTTACGACTGTGAACTACTGTGCAATAGTTTTGTCTGATTAAAATTCTTTTAACGACTGTAATATTGTGTACTACTGTGCAATAGCTTTATTTGGTTTGACTTTCGTCTGATTTTACTTCCTGTGTTTGACTTACGTGTTGTAGCTTAGTCTCATTTTATTTTATGGATGTAAATTCCTGTGCTCTAACATAGTTTACTTAATTGAGCAGGTACTGTATTAAGGTGTTACAAATAAGTCTGATCACCTGGCTATGGTGTCATTGTAAATCTTTTATCATCGTATTGTTGAGTGAAATTGCACTATCAAATAACCAAAATCGAAGTCGCTACGATCGCGGACGGATGATTTCCAACTGGTGGCTCAACTGTTTCAAGCACAATAATAGTAGCAGTTAAACCAAAAATCAATTGTAAGTCGAACGTTTGATTGTATATTTACTATATTTCCAATCTACGTAGGTCAAATTGGTCAAGGTGAATGAAAATCAGATGAGAAATCGCATCCTCAGACCGAACCTTTCATGTTTCCTGTAAATGATGCCAGTTTTTCTTATGAGCTGATAAACCAATATCTTGTGTTAATGAAAGAGAACTTATAAGGAACGCGGTTAGCTTAATTTTTAAGCGGAAGCATTATTTATTCATTTAGACGGTTTTATCTGCTTTTGTGAATGAAGAGAGAAAGAGTAGGGGAAAGGAATTCATTATATTCTCATAGAGGAAATTAGTCTACAAACTCAAGATCTTACAAGATCTTTTCTTTGACATTTTGTCCTAAGTTGGTTTCTTTCATCAGTTGATATATGTGAATGAATAAATAAATACTGCAGCTTACAAATATATTTTTTTGCAATCGATGAGAATAGCAATATATCAGCACGTGATTCTTTGAAGTAAATAAAAAAACCTTTATTCCATTATACCAAAAGACGGACGAATTTTGACATTTTATTATCCTTAAAATTGCACCCTCTTGCCATCATTACTTTGTTTATTTCTAACTTTGAAAGGTGACCAGTTCCGCTGGTGTAAATCGGTGAAAGTCTCCAACTCTCTGAGATAATTGGTTTAAATGGAAAATGAGTTGATACAGTATTACATAAAACAAAAGATCATGTAGGGTGAAATATTTGGATTTTTTCTCAACTAAATATAAATACTGTGGTTTCATCAATATTCGTTGAATACCAATTTTCGTGGATTTCGTTGTTGAGTATATCCATGAAATTAAATGTTCATTGAAATGCAATTTCTATTAACATTTTGTATTGAAAGGGTCATTGGCCACGAATTTGCGTATCCTTGAAACTGTGATTTTCACTTTATCCACGAAAATGGATACCCTTGAATATTAATGAAACCACAGTAGTTCATAGCATAACACACCCCAAAATGTACCCTCTTGCCATCGTTACTTTGTTTATTTCTAACTTTGAAAGGTGACCAGTTCCGCTGATGTAAATCGGCGAAAGTCTCCAACTCTCTGAGATAATTGGTTTAAATGGAAAATGAGTTGATACAGTATTAGATAAAACAAAAGATCATGTAGCGTGAAATATTTGGATTTTTTCTCAACTAAATATAAATAGTTCATAGCATAACACACCCCAAAATGTAAGGTACATCTGGTGGGCAATTGGTTGACCATCCAGCCTCATTAACTGTCTGAGATCTAAAATAATTCGGATGATATCACTGCTCTTTTTGTTAGTGTTAAGCTCATTCTATGTTCATTTATCTACAAAAATATTTTCTTTTGTGATACACATAACATTAATTTTTTTTATTATTTCTTGAAATATTAGACTAAGAAATCATTTGCCTGACAGTTTACAACCAATGAATGCCATTGGTAATGTTTGACATTTGATTTGTTAAGGTTACCTAGGCCTCAGACTCGAGGTATTGTCATCCTTAAAATGTCACCTGTTCTTCAAATTACAAAATAAATAAAAATATATGAATGCTTTTTACAATTTTTCGGCATTTTGTTGGCTCTCAAGGTTTCAATAACAAATGAATAGTTATACGGAAGTAGAACGATAAAAGTACAACCCACAACTGATTAATTTACGAGGGTGCTCACCTTTTGAAAGAACCATGTATAGGAGCCTTTTTGTGCCATCATTAAAAATATTCTTGATGACACGTCAAATAACATGTTATCAATCTATCAATCAATCGTTTTAACCACCAATCTCGGCAGTTTGGTGACAAAAAACCTCTACCTTGATAGAACATTAGCCGAAACACAACACGAGTCTGCCTCTACATCGTATGTATTATCTCCAGCTCTCTGCTTGGTTTCTTGTTAATTGACACCTTCCTTCATTAGACGGACAGTTTCGGTTTATTCGAGCAGACACCGCCGACAATAAGCGCCCAAGGTTAGACGCTGTCACTAGAAGTCGTGCCACTTTATGGCTTTTTGGTAATTACTTTCACTTGATTTGAAAAAAAATATCTCCGGATTTTATACTTGGTTGACGGTTTTTGGTGTTATATACTGTAATGGAGACGGGGCGAATTGATTTTATTAAGAATATAGAGTTGGAGTGATAATACACGAGACTAGCGTAATGCTTCCAGTCATAATTAATACCCAAGGATACAAAAGACTTGCTAATTTAGTTTGATATCAATCGTATATTAAATTTTCTATAAATGCTGGATTTCTAATTTTTGCATTCGAGAGCAATAAAATATTTCCTAGATTTTTTATGTTGTCCAATACAAAAAATCCGCCCTTAATTTCGATGTATTGCTTGTGGTTGCTTTTACAAAAGTTTTATACATGCAAGTATCTCGATATACACTGTATAATTGCATAAAAGGACTCCTAATTTGATACACTTTTTCTTTCCACAAAACAATGTTGACTTCGAAGTAATGAAAAAATAAAAGACGGGTGAAAATTTTTGGACATTTGTTTCTGTTTTGCTGGGTTGATTTTGGACGATTGCCTAGAACTATCATGTCTACTTTTGGTCTTTCATAAATGTAATTCTAAAAATAATGAGATACACAAAAAACCCATATTGTATGAATGTAAATTATGATTGCTGATTGATAAGACCATCAAACAATCGCTCTACAGACATCTTGGGCTATGTTTGCTTTTCTCGTGGGAGGCTTGCTTTGCATGTGGAACAATATTTGATCTAAGATTACAAGACATTATGCAAGACAAAAGTATATATGCATCTTGTAAATACTTGAAATTGCATTTACACAGAAGGAGAGCCTAATGGCCTAGATCTATTTCCCAACCTATCCTTTGTTTCACGAATTGGATCTGAGATGAAGCTTTCTCTTAATGAGAAAGACTGCAATATTTGAGCATAAAATGTACGTCTGTCTTCTTTTGAGTATGAACATTTTTAACCATTGCAAAAGGAATTGATTGCTTAAAGTCAATGACAATTCTAAATGTTGGTTGCATTAGGCAAAACATTTCCACAGCTAGAAATGCTTGATATCTGCAATGGCGTATCGCGTTGGCAATATATCCTCAGAATATTGTGGTGAACATCTCACCAATCATGTATAAGTTATTTCATAGTATACACTGCTTTTTAACGAAGAAATACTCTTATGCCTATATAGATACTATGAAATCCAATGTCGCCCTATGCAAAACTTGTTTGTAATCTCTCTCTCTCTCTCTCTCTCTCTCTCTCTCTCTCTCTCTCTCTCTCTCTCTCTCTCTCTTTCTCTCTCTCATAGGCCTGCATCGTCGCTGTCGTGAGTACAAGCTCCATCATGTGTCGTGTAAACGTAGAATTAAGCACCACTGAATCGAATAATGTCTGTCTCGTTTAAAGGCTCCTAACTACCGTAATCTGTAATCAAAATACAACAGAAGCGAAATCAATTTGTCTCAGTCATGCCTGTCCCTAGGCTCCGGAGAAATGTATGCGACTCTTTTAGTTCCTTTAATAGTTCGAACCTAAAAGGAAAGAAAGGAACTTCTTTGATTATTGTTGTTTGAGAACCCTTGCAAACTATCATTACTGTTATTGGGGAAGGAAAATGAGACCATTTAGACAAAAATCGGCACTAAGAGAGGTTTTTGTAACAGAAGCACCTGCTATTGGTATTCCGATTGGTTTGTTATCTTTTAATTAGTTTTCACTTGTTTTATTCGATGGATAAGAGCCTTAATTATAGATAATATTGTTATGATCACAAAGTTTGAAATCGAAGAAGCTTTGCTTTTAGACTTATTTTCGCTGTAGATATCGGCGAGTTTATTAGACATGTCTACTTTATCCAATTATTTTGAAACTTCCAAAAGATACAAATATACAAGTCATATTAGACGACTTTATCAATGGAAAATCCTGAGTAAATTTCGAGATTATGTTTCAAGTTCAGTCAAAATGACCTTTTTATTGGAGCTGTTGAATCTTACAAAAACGTATTGACACTACAGTATATTGATTCCACAATCTTCTTCACTGTTTATTTGATTAAAACGCGACATTTTGTCTTATATCATGACATGACCAAAGCAATTACTAGGTCCTTAAAAATGTTCTTATCCATAACAATGTCTTTTAAATGCATTTAAAATGTGCTATGTGCTTCAAAATTAGATCATTATGGCAAAAATAGTTGGTAACTTTTACCACTGAAATGTCTCACTAAATCAGCCATTTATTATTCTGATCCTGCACACAGTTCGTGATAATGAGGATTTGCTGTATATTCTTATGAAGTGTTATGAATGTCTTGCAGCATTTAATGTTAAAGAAACATACAATTTAGATTATGATAAAAGTAATTTAGACTTTAATGTCGAGCATCTACCACTGAATCGGAATCGATTTTGATAGCAATCCAGACCAAGGAGAGACAACTCCTATAAGATCGGCGCCCCATTTTGTGCCGTAGCTTTACTTTCGCCCCTTGCACTGCTCACCGAGCAAGCATAGATCGATTCTGCAGTGATGCCTGGTTCTCACTGAAAGATAAGCTTTGTGCTCTTGTTATCTGCGTGGAGTGTGTCATACAATAAATGGCTTTTGTTAAATGTGGATAAAGACAAAGTCTATACCGAATATTAGAACCATTCTAACAAAAGCTTAGACTTTTGGTAGTTGTTTCAAATTGCAAAGTGACGTATGCCTGCAACTCAGCCATCGCTCTTTGAAATCAGCAAGATTTGTCTAGCTTTAGAGCTAACACTACGCAATCTGTGCATATTTCACTTGAAACAAGCGACATTTTAACTTGTTTTGATGCAAGATATAGATAAGAACGTCCTACCGAAAGCCCAATGTCCTGTTGAAATGGTTCTATCTGACTTGTATAACGGCGTGTATATGTTGTCAGTAAGGGCATATAACATGAAGGTGATTTCTTTTGTTATATTGTATAATAATCGTAAAGGCAGGTTTAAAAAAAAAATCTTGAACAGTGTATTTTACATCACGGTGAAATTTCTTTCCAACTGCATGTTTAGCTGTGAAGACAATACTCACATTAGCAGAGAGTTCAGTCAATCAGACTAGAGATTCAAAGAAATGTCTGCTCATATGTACAGTAGTGTCAGCTATCAAAGTATGACTTCATGTCCTTGTTTCTCACGTAATTGTAATATTGTGTCAAAGGTATGAACTTGTTAAGTGGAAAGACAAGATTGTTTGTAGTGAAGTATTGAAGGTGGACAATCCCAATCATTGTTCGCGATAAATCACGTGCACAGTACGATAAGAAAGATAACTCTCGACGATAATCCACATAAAACTAACACCATGGACAACGTTCTCTTTAAGTCTGATTGATTAATCGAGAAAGTCGTGATAATTATTAAAGATAATCTTACAGATGTGGCACTCAGTTGTTTCTGACATATACATATAGTACACTGAAACTGACATAATCATATATTCTTTTATTACAGTATTCTGAATGGATTACTAGACAGGTAAAGTTAATGTACCAAAGTCCCGTTGTATGCATGTTTGCCTGTGTTTGTAATGAACCCGCCCTCTCCCCCGTACACCCCGTATTCCTCTTGTTGTGTTGGCCTAAATGGTTTGTTTAGAATATTAAATCATGTTTGTGCATGTAAATTTCGTTACGTTGTTTTAGTTGGAATTTTAATATATACCTGACATACATGTATTTTGTTGCCAAGATCTTTTTACATCATTTTGATTTGGATTCCCGATCAACGTACATGTAATTCAACTGCTATTTCGTTTTGTTAATATTATTTTATACGCATGACAACCCCCCCCCCCCAAAAAAAAATACTGTCGGTTATTTTTAGTTAAGTTTTTGTTGTAATACAACCATGTAATAAATTGCAAGGTATTTATTGTTCTGACTTTGGCTAAAATTAGTTTAACAACAAAATTATTTTATTATCTGTATCATAATTCTCGCTTATTTAATTTGTTAATAGAACAATTTTATAAGTTAGAATAGTTTATTGGCAATTTGTCGAAACCTAATATCCCCTTACTAGTATATAAACAGGAATTTATTGTATAATAAGCATTGTATTTCATGAAAAATTCCCTCCATTCACTGTTGCTTTTCAGATGATAATCTATTTTGTTAAAAGTAGAATATTTGCATAATTGTATTCTATGTCAGTAAATGCTTCACCATTACAAAACAAAATTTGAACTCAACCTTAAAAAGCGAGTTTTCACCCGACGCACTAGTGGGTAAGTATTTATTGCACAAGCCTGGCGGTGGAATATCGTGTTTAACAGAATGAAACAACCTGTTTCAAAGGTACATGTAGAGTACTCGCCATAACTTGGCCAATAAAAGGGCCGTCTACGGTCATACAACAAGTGAATCATAAAATGTAAATAGATGTGTAAATAGATGTGTAAAAGGTTGCACCAAAAAAAAGAAAAAAAGAAAAAACAATCCCCCCCCCCCAAACAACAAAAAACCAAAGTGAGTTTCCGTACCTCGTACTGTTAGCTATGGCTCTCAAATACTAATTTTGTTTATTGTTCCACCATTTTGTTTACCTTCAGTTAATTCGTAACCTTTCACTCAGTCAGTATGATTGACTGTGTTCCCTCTCTCTGTCCTTAATCTGAAAGTAATATTGCATTCTGCTGAAGTTTACTTGAAGAAATGGTTAATACGTTCTTGTTCTTGGTTGTTGGGAAAGAGAGCGAGTATACTTGTTAACAACCTTATGCAATAAATATTCATACGCCCGAACCCGAATCTATATTGGTGTAAGACCTTTAGGTGATATTCCCATCTCCACGCGGTGGGCGATACAACCATTAGCATTTTCAACCAGGAGCACACAGTTTTAATTTCCGATATATTGGTCCCTATTTGTTCTCTTGTTCACGTAGGAAGGCTGGCGGATGTAAATAAACACTGACGGTAAATCGTTTGATGAATCGCCTATCGCTGCCGGGAGGGACTATTGTTTTCCTTGTTGTGAAATCTCTCTTCTCCACTTAATGCAATATGATTGAGTTTTTTTTATATTATTAAAAAGGAGAATATGGATGCCTATGTGTTTACTTTCTGATTGGATTAAGGTCTGGATTTCTGTAGAGTGTAACCAGACTGTTGTTAGTTTTTGTTGTAATTTCCTATTGTACTGTTAGAGATTGTGACCGATTTCTCTATCTCCTGTCTCTAAGATACTGTAGCTTTTGCACATTTTTGTTTTATTCTTTTCGAAAACATAATTCAAGAGATTCATGAAAGTTCGATAATGGACTTGCCAGACTTACAGTGAATCTTGTCCTGGTGAGATCATCCAGCAATAACGATAGATTTGGAAAATGCAAAACCTAAACAGTCCTGTTACTATTTTACGGATGTTTTCAAGTAGTACATGCATGTAGTTGTACTAGGTTTAAAAGTTACTGTAATTGAACAATTACTTTTACTACATGACTTTATAAAGTACGCCCTCTAAATGTAAATCAGTAGTAAAACAATTTTTAGAGCGAATATAAATACATTACTTCTTATATTACATTTTTAATCATATTAATATTCAATTGAGTTACTTTCGCATTAAGTACCCTAATTACAATCATAGGGGTGTATTAGAAAGTCTTTTCTTACACAGAGAAAGTAAAAATAATAGTATTGGCATATATTTATTTAGTACAGTAGTTTCAGTTGCAAAGTTTTTTGTAGTACATATATGACTCGCCGGTACAGCAATACCTAAAAGTATGATATGTGTAAGAAAAAAAGGAAAACAGTCTCAGGTTAGGTACAAATGTACCATACATGGAAGAAACAACAACATTTTACAAACTAACAATACTTATCCAACCTATTGATATAATTACTATTTTCAATACATTAGATACAGTGTAACTGGTATCAATTGGTTTTATTATACTTTCATGTTAAATACTGAAATCTAAATGGTTTAGACACAGTTGACAATCCGTTCTATTACCCTCAGCGTAAGCAACACTCTTAGCAACGGGCAACACTATATAAATGGTGCCTGGGAAACAGTTGAAATTGACACCCGAGAAAACCATTGTCAACCGACGCGAAGCGGAGGTTGACAATGGTTATCAAAGGGTGTCAACTGCTTTTAAATAGTAAAGACGTGAATTCTATCGCGAACTGTACGCGCATGATTTACGCGCATGTAACAATTTGTTGTGTTACCCGTTGCTAAGTGTGTTGCTAACGCTGAGGGTAATAGAACGGATAACTGCGTCTAAACCAATCAGATTTCAGTATTTAGCATGAAAGTATAATAATATATAAATAGTGCCTGTTTGGGAGGGTAACAGTTGAAATTGACACCCCGATAAAACCATTGTCAACCGACGCGAAGCGGAGATTGACAATGGTTTTCGAGGGGGGTCAATTTCAACACTTACCCTCCCAAACAGGCACTATTTATTTTATTATACTAAATGTTTTATCTTTAAAGAAAATTTACAGCTTTTATATAGAAGTGATGTGAATTTTACGGCGAACCATACGCGCATACTTTACGCGCATGTAACAATTCGTTGTGTTACCCGTTGTCAAGTGTGTTGCTAACGCTGAAGGTAATAGAACGGATTACCAACTGCGTCTAAACCAATCAGATATCAGTATTTTACATGAAAGTATAATTAAACGAATTGTTACATGCGCGTAAATTATGAGCGTACGGTTCGGCGTAGAATTCACGTCATTTCTATAAAAGCAGTAAAAATTCTCTAATATTAAGACCTTCAGTATAATAAAATAAATAGTGCCTGTTTGAGAGGATAACAGTTGAAATCGACACCCTTCGAAAACCATTGTCAACCGACGCGAAGCGGAGGTTGACTGGATTCCTCGGGATGTCTATTTCAACTGTTACCCTCCCAAACAGGCACTATTTATGTAATGGTCTCTATGTACATGTATCATTAGTCTTGAAAGGCCATTGTATAGAAATAAATTACAAGTTACATTCACAGAAAACATACGAACAAAAGGACGCAATAATATCATTCTCATTAAACTCTGACATTTTTGTAGAAAATGAAGTTTAGTACTAAAAGATCAGTAGAAATACACGCAAACTATTTCGTCACATTCACCTTAAATATGCTGAGTCTATATTACAGGACCAGGGATTCATTGTGGGCTATATAAATAAAACATCTGATTTCTCCCGAGATTTCCCGCCTTTAATTGCACTCGCCCGATGACCGTGATGCACTATTACGTCAATTGCTACCGCCATTACTTTTAATTTACCTCACTCTCTTTCTAGTGTCGTTTGGTGTCAAGTTCTTTACTCTTTTCTAAACATAATGAACCTTTCATTGTGGTTATACTAATAGCGTCGTTGATAAACTGTCTTAGATAACTATTTCTGTTATCATAATGATCCGAAGTCAAACTGTTTTTTGCGCTTATTTGTTATAACAACAATACGTTTTAAGGATGTTTTTATTTTAGGATATCATGAATGATTTAGTCTGTGGTTCTTTGTTCTATTAATGCTGGTAAGCGGTCTTAATTGGAATGATCAAAAATGTTGTTCTTTCCTTTGTCTAGTCTCTGTTCTATTGCATCTTGGTGTTCACCCAAGCTATAGAATCATTTTAACAAGAGCTTGGACTTTCGGTAGATGTGTCAAACAGCAATGTGACGTAGGCCTGTTTATTTCATTACTGGCCACTCAGCCATGGCTCTTTTAAATCAACAAGATTTGTCTGGCTTCTGAGCTAAGACTACGCAATTGGTGCATATTTCGCTTGAAACTGCGTCATTTTTAACTTGTTTTGACGCAAGTAATAGATAGCTACATCCAACCGAAAGTCCAAGGTCTTGTTAAAATGGTTCTATTTGTAAGCTAAGATAGAGAAGAAAATACCACATTGTCTCGAAGACGAAATTTTCTATAAAACATTATATTGTCTAGTAATCTAAAGCTGGAATTGCCTATCTCTAGGAAATGATTTAATACCATTTTCAGAGATTACGGTTGTTTTTTGCCAATTAAGTTTGGGAAGTCTAAGAAATTGCAGATAGTTGATTGTTTATGCAGCGGACCATTTCACTAGTTGTTTCGCGGGTTCTGAAATATAACGTGGTGGTTTAAGGTTTCACACATGTCAGGATGAGAAGGTTACATCGACATTAGGATATTGAAAGCAATATTTGATTTCATATTGAAACAGTGAAGCATTATTCTAAGGTTTATAGTTTTATCAGTGACGTATTTCCCGTTACATTAATGCCATTATGAATTATTTTGCTTTTCGATATTTTTGACGTCGATTATATAACTGAAAAGAAAATTAAAAACTGGAAGTTGTACATCATATCAGATAGTACCACAAATCACGTTTTAAGTGTTCCTTTACTTCCCGGAAAAAATACATCATAATATAGGTCCATCGAAATACTTTTCCCGCTATAAAGTTACATTTAGAGTGTTCCCGTTTAATTGATGAAAAAATGAACCCAGTATATTGGTCAATTCGGATACTTTTCACGTTACGGTATTACAGTATCCTTTTATTCAATCAATAAAAGGAACACAAAACATTGGTATAATATTAAGATATTTTTAACCTTTTTACGTGTGGAGTATTCCTTAAATTACTGCACAATAAAAATAATATTTGTCCATTTGGATAGGGAGCAATTGTCCAAAATCAATGGAAAAATGATCTTTCCAAGACAATTGTCCGAAATATCAACGGGCAAAAATAATCAGTTCAGGAAATCAGTGCTGTCTTGTTGTGTGCATATTTACATCCAATCGTCAATCACTTCATTGTACGATAAGTCCCCGCGTCGGTCTGCTTAAGGTCGCGCCCGGGTCTCTCGTCTCGCGAGTAATCAACGCGATAAATTAGCCGCCGTTACAGCACCGACTCGTGCGAACGCGTCAGGTTTTAGGCATATTGAACAAGCATCCCCTCTGCATGCCTCAAAGTTGTCACTGATTTTTTTCCACGATTCCAGATATAGGGTTCAAGTTACGTGATAAATTGTTTATTAGCTCACCTGAGCTGAAAGCTCAAGTGAGCTATTCTGATCACTTTTTGTCCGTCGTCCGTCTGTCCGTCCGTCCGTCCGTCCGTCCGTCCGTCTGTCCGTCTGTCCGTCTGTCTGTCCGTCTGTAAACTTTTTACATTTTGAACTTCTTCTCCAAAACCGCTTATCCAATTTCAGCCAAATTTGGCACAAAGCATCCTTATGGGAGGGCGAATATAAATTGCAGAAATAAAAGTCCGATCTGTATTCAAAGCGGAGAAAACCTTGAAACTGTAGAAAAAGGGGGGTGCATTTTTAAAAATCTTCTTCTCAAGAACTACTGATTCCAATTCAACGTAGTTTAGCATAAATTATCCTTATGGGAAGGAAAATATAAATTGCAAAAATTAAGGTCTAATTCTGTTTCAAATCTGAGTTATTACGAAAATAATAAAATAGGAAAGGCGTGTTTCAATCAGTTTAATAGCTTCGGATTCGGCATCCGGTAAAATGGGTAGACAAGACTTGGCCTGGGCAAAACAAAAGATTGGCAGTTATTAATCTGCCAATCTCATTAAAATTTCAGAATATTTGATGGACCAGTATATTTGCATTTGCTGTAAATATCGCTGCAAAATAATGCGCATTTGGAATTGACGATTCCCGATCTGCCCCGGTATTTATTTTGCCACGGCCCGGGTTTGCGTACCCATTTTACCAAGACTCGTATTCCATACTTCTAAAACGAGGTTCTTTGTTTAAAGCAGCCATGACATTATATACGAAAAAGGGTCGATCTGACTATGATGAAATTGCTTGTTGTGCAACAGTTCGCGTATGAAGGGAAATTTTTGAAACATGAAAAATATATTGGTGCCGATTTTGTGAAGTAAATTGAGGCTAAATATTTCAATGCGTTGACAGTTTTCACACATGACGTTGATGTTAGCTTGTTCTGATTTTCGTTTCGTTTTCATTATTTGTGCTTTGTAACCTGGAAACTGTCGTCTGTATTTCGTGATTTTTACGTATCAAATCAAACAGAGACTTCGGTAAATCAAACAGTTACGTTAACTTTTTACCTGCGCAAATTAAGCAAAATCTGATGTAGGAGTACTGAAATACAATTCATTCTATCGGTAATTCGGCATTATCTTTTGCGTAATGGTAGATTAATGCAATAGGTTTTTGTTGAGATGCTCGGCATTTTCTCTAGTTTATTCAGTTTAAATAAAGTTTGATATCGCTTACGGAAATATGTAGGTATATACATGTATATATATGATTCATTTCGAAAAAATAAATTGTGTTCTTTATTTGTTATACATGTAGTGCATGTTTCTTGTGTTTAATTGTTTACAATTTCTTTTTACTAACCATATTTGAGTGTTAAGCTTCGAATTATAAGCAAGATACAGAGATTTGCTCACAATTCTATGTTTGTACACAGATCTTAAAAGCTAAAGATTAAATCAAAGTACTGATAGTACTGAAAAGCGCTAACCCAGCTTCTGTATGTATTTAACAGATATATGTATATAGCATTTCAGCTTCTGTATACGCACTATATTTCCTCATCACTGCATGACAGTCCCTGCAATGATGTATGTAAGCCCCGTACATTAATTTCACAATAGCCCGTAAATTAGATTCACAATTGCCCGTGCAGTTATGTGCATAAACCCCTGAAACTGGTTCCCTAACCAGTTTAAATGATGTATACTTTTGCTTATAGGGGGCGGTTATTCGATGCACAGGAAGTTGAAGTCTAACCACAATAAACCGCTGAGCTATGCTTAGCGCTTTAAAAATTAAAAAAAATTGTCAATATTTATTACGAAAATTTTCAAAATCTGTTCTTCCAGAAACCAACTTATTGAATTGTAAACTAAACCTTTTTAGCTCACCTGAGGATGGGGCCACAATGGGGGGTCGAAGTTTAACAAATGAATATATAGAGTAAATCTTTAGAAATCCTCTTCTCAGAAACTAATCGGCCAGGAAAGCTGAAACTTGTGTGGAAGCATTCTCAGGTAGTGTAGATTCAAAGATGTGAAAATGATGACCCCTGAGGGTAGGGTGGGGCCACAATGGAGGGTCGAAGTTTAACATATGAATATAAAAAGTAAATCTTTAAAAATCTTCTTCTCAGAAACTAATTGGCCAGGAAAGCTGACACTTGTGTGGATGCATCCTTATGTAGTGAAAATTCAAATTTGTGAAAATCATGACCCCCGGGGGTAGGGTGGGGCCACAATGGGAGATTGACGTTTTAAAAAGGAATATATACAGTTAATCTTTAAAAATCTTCTTCTAAGAAACTTATCAGCCAGGAAAGCCGACACTTGTGTGGATGCATCCTCAGGTAGTGTAAATTCAAAGTTGTGAAAATCATGACCCCCGGGGGTAGGGTTGGGCCACAATGGGGGATCGAAGTTTAACATAGGAATATATACAGTAAATCTTTAAAAATCTTTTTCTCAGAAACTAATTCGCCGGCAAAGCTAAAACTTGTGTGGAAGCGTCCTCAGGTAGTGTAGATTCAAATTTGTGAAAATCATGACCCCTGGGGGTAGGTTTGGGCCACAATGGGAGGTCGATGTTTTACATAGGAATAACAGAGTCATCTTTAAGAATATTCTTCTCAGAAACTAATCAGCCAGGAAAGCTGGAACTTGTGTGAAAGCATCCTCAGGTAGTGTAGATTCAAAGTTGTGAAAATAATGATCCCCAGGGGGTAGGATGGGGCCACAATGGGGGGGGGGGGTCAAAGTTAAACAAAGGAATATATAGGGTAAATCTTTAAAAATCTTCTCAGAAACTATTCAGCCAGATGATTCTTTATAATTGTTAAGACTTTGGCCCCAGGACAATTCTTTGGCCTCACGAGAAGGTTAAGAGTTTGATGTACGTTTATATCCCATATATAAACTATTGTTAGGGATCTTTTAGAACTGCAATACTCAACATCTGATATGACTATAAAATCATCCTGTTAGAAAAGGGACTAATGATTATAAACATAAGAATATCCAGGGGAAAATGGATTTTATTTATACAGGATTTACATGAATTATTGTACATTGTCTAGATAGTTTGTATTATGACTCCATTGAGCTGATTTTATCATACCTATTGTTCCTCAGGTGAGCGATGTGGCCCATGGGCCTCTTGTTAAGAATTGTTGTCTTTAGATTTGCCCTAACCATCGAATATGATGCATGTATTACTTATATATGTATGTTAATATATTTTTCGTGTCTTTCCCACTCAATGCGCGTCATAAATTTTAATTTATTAAATTTAC